>NW_022196895.1:81141784-81145306 GCF_008632895.1 Mastomys coucha
GGAGGGGAAACTGGGAAAGGAGAAATTTACATGTAAATAAAGAAAATATCTAATAAAAAAATAATGATGAAATTCTTAGGCAAATGGATGGAGCTAGAAAATATCATCCTGAGTGAGTTAACCCAATCACAAAAGAACACACATGGTATGCACTCACTGATAAGTAGATATTAGCCCAAAAGCTCGGAATACCCAAGATACAATTCACAGACCACATGAAGCACAAGAAGGAAGATCAAAATATGGATACTTCAGTCCTTAGAAGGGGAACAAAATACCCATGGAAGTTGATACAGAGACAAAGTGTGGAACAGAGACTGAGACTGAAGGAAAGGCCATCCAGAGACTGCTACATCTGGGGATCCATCCCATATACAGGTACCAAACCCAGACACTATGGCAGATGCCAAGAAGCGTTTGCTGACAGGAGCCTGATATAGCTCCTGAGAGGCTCTGCCAGAGCTGACAAATACAGAGGCAGATGCTCGCAGCCATCTTTTGGACTGAGCACGGGCTTCCCTATAGAGGAGTTAAAGAAAGGACTGAAGGACCTGAAGGGTTTGCAGCCCCTTAGGAGGAACAACAATATGAACTAACTAGTACCCCCCAGGGCTCCCAAGACTAAACCACCAACCAAAGAGTACACATGGTGGGACTCATGGCTCCAGCAGCATATGTAGCAGAGAATGGCCTTGTCTGACATCAGTGGGAGGAGAGGTCCTTGGTCCTGTGAAGGCTCAATGCCCCAGTGTAGGGAAATGTCAAGATGAGGAAGCCAGAGTGGGTGGATGGGTGGGAGAACACCCTTATGGAAGCAGGGGGTGGGGAGATGGGAGATGGGATACAGGATTTTTGGAGGAGAAACCAGGGAAAGGGACAACATTTAAAATGTAAATAAAGAAAATATCTAATAAAAAATTAAAAAACATAAGTTCCTGTGTGGATTCATGCAGGCTACCAGCTGTAGTATGTGCCAGCTGGTTATGCCCCAAATTGGGTGTCATAAGCTGGGTGAGCTGCGTGTCTTCCTTGCTGCTGGGATTCCTAGAGAGCCACCCACACACAGCTCAGGGGAAACAGGATGCAGTCCACAATGGCGGTCTTCAGTTCTTGTTTTCTAGAGTATGAAACAGTGGAATCTGGCACAATTACTGTGTTTCCTAGTCTCCTGTGTACCCACATTCCACTAGCATGTGGCTAGGAGTTGGGAACAGGGTCCCCAGTCCGTGCTTCCCTCAGGGCCAGGGCATCTACCTGCCAGGCAGGAAGGGGATAGAACAGAACCCTGTTTGATTCTGAATGAGGGGCTGGAAGAGAGAAGGTTTTCTCCAGGAGACTTAGGCAAGGCTCCTTACTAGGAAGGGCTCCTGCATGGCGATCTTTGATGAAGAATGACCTTGCTTCTTCAAATTGCTTTATTTGATGGTGGGTGTGACCTCATGGCCTTTACTCAGGGTGAACCAGGGATTGAACACGTTTTGCAAGAAGGAATGCCCAGGAAGGGAAGCTCATTGGCTGAACACTTGGGGGCTATCTACATACATCATTAGCATGAAGAACTCCAGTTTTGGGCTGATTGCCATGGTCCTCAGTGGAGTGTCAACAGTTATGTGTTTTTGAGCAGGTAGAGTTAGGCAGGGAGTTGGCCCCATTCCTACCATTCTCAATTTTGAGATTCACAGAGTTTGAGCTCACTGAATCTCACCATTTCTTCTGCCAGGTGGTGTTTTCTACTTGCCTTCCAGCCACTCTACTAATAAGAAACGGTTAAAGCCAGGAACTTGGGGTGCTCTGGTAGAGCCTGTCTGTGCCCTACTCTGTGCATCTTAGGGTTATTTGGAGTAGATGTCTCAACAGAATTTGGAGAAGTGGTGAAAAGGAAAGAAGTGTCTCTGTCTAGGACACAAGCAGGAGCCATTTCACTTGAAAATATGAATGCCTCTTGGTGAGTTCCGGTTTCTCATAATCACGGAGTGCTATGGTTTGCATTCTAATGAATTCCATTGGCTAAGAGGATCCACGATTCTTACAGTAATGGGGATGGCTAGTGTGAGGTCTGCTTTTTTGATGCTTATATTGTGATTATAATTGCAAATGGAAAAGTGAATCAATCAGATCCAGATCATTATGTAGGTGCTTTGCACCCATGGGGTTGAGGGTCTGAGTCACACTAAGAAGCAAATTAATTGCCCAAGTGTTGGACAGGTGGGCGAATCTGGAGAAGGAAGCAGAGTAGAAGATGGTGAGTATGGATTATGGACTAGGATGTGTGCCTTCTGCAACAAACGCTTTTTCTTACATCATATCTCTTTAGAGAGTGTGTTCAATCTTCTGTTTGAAGGCTTTCTGTTTCACTTGATTCAGTGAAATATCTGTTCACCTGATTGGTTGAAGGCCTTGACTATAGCAGACTGTACCCTTCCACATGTGTGTCCATTTCACCTTTTATATCATCATCCCCATAGCAACCAGTCTTATGCACTTTTTCATTGTCTCTTTCATTCTCTGGCAGCAAGGAACACACTTGATCCTATCCACACTTTCAAGGGAATGAATGTAACCCTTTGCCAATGAGATCATACAGTCTGTGGAAGAATAGTTGTTTCTTTTGGATGAGAGGCACATTCTACAAAGGCACCCAGTGGGCCTGAACCCAGATGCTCACTGTGTGACCAGCTGGATCATGCAAAGTTCAATTCCATTCACTCCTGTTTCATGCTCGCTAGCTTCCCTCCCCTAGTCCCTGAGGTTACTTCCCAGAATAGACTTGTGTGCAAACCCTGTCTTAAACTTTGCTTTTGTGGAACAACTGACAGGCCTAACACAAAGACCCTAAAGTACAATAGAGCCATCTCTATGCTGGGGCTTAGGGCTGTGCTGAAGAAGGCTGCGAACAGAAAGTTCAGGAGAACTGAAGTTGTTATGGTTGTGGTTTTTTTTGGTTCAGTCTCAGATGCTCTGGCTTGCATAGAGGTGGTAGTGGGAGGCCAGTAGCTCAGAGTGGGGAACACTGTTCCTGTATACCTCGCAGCAGTTCTCTCAGCTAGAAACACTGCAGTCTCTTCATTTTACCAGGGAGGAAGTCGAAGCAACGAGCAGTTCCACTGTTTCTCTCTCTCTCTCCTCTCTCTCTCCCTTTACACACACACACACACACACACACACACACACACACACACACACGCACACACACACCATTAAAATAGAAGGGGTTAGCAGGAGGGAGACAGCAATGAAGAGTGAATATGGCATATTTGAAAGAAAATGACATATAACCCAAAGCTTAAATACACATCCACTAATGGGATATCTTTACAAAAGAACCTTTCAGTATTTTTAGTACTGGGAGGAGGTGTGTGTCCCAGTGTCCTTGGTTTTGGGCAGTTCCTCAGTTGGATTCCTGCTGTTCTGGGTTTGGGGTGAGAGGTTTCCTTTTTTACTGCAGGTGTGGCTAAATTCTTTCTATGGTGTTTCAAAAATCGCAGATTGAGTGAATCTTTTTCCTAGATTTCTGTGCCTTGC
>NW_022196895.1:81145316-81145807 GCF_008632895.1 Mastomys coucha
GTTATTGAAAGTGGCTGGTTAGTATGTGCTGTGAAGTGAATAGTTTAGAGTAACAAAGATCTATTATTGTAAGGCAAAGCTGTATGTTTCAGACTTCAGTAATTAATATTGGCTTTTCAATTAGTTTGAACTTGGTTTTGGTTTTGTTTTTCCTCATGTGGATATTCTCATGTTTCTTTTTATGTGTATGTCCATTTACAGAAGGGTTTGGCTTTCCCTTGGTGTTAATGGTGAGTTTTTCAAGGATATGCTTTCTTGTTTGTGATATGCCCAGGGGAGACTAGAGCTGCTTAACGGCTGGCTTCTTTCTTTCTTTGTAGAAGCCCCATCCATGAACTTGCTTCACACCTCATCTTGTTCCTTTGCCATTGACGTGAACATTTATGTTTTTGGTTGAGTTATTTTTAAAAAGAACTCTTGGATTGGCGAGATGGCTCAGTGGGTAAGAGCACTGACTGCTCTCCCGAAGGTCCTGAGTTCGGATCCCAGCA
>NW_022196895.1:81145859-81195551 GCF_008632895.1 Mastomys coucha
ATGGTGGCTCACAACCACCGGTAATGAGATCTGACGCCCTCTTCTGGTGCGTCTGAAGACAGCTACAGGGAATTATGCTGGAGAGAGCCGGGCAGGAGGGAGCAGGGCCAGAGGGAGCGGGCCGGCAAAGATCCTGAGTTCAATTCCCAGCAGCCACACACATGATAGCTCACGGCCATCTGTACAGCTACAGTGTACTCATACCCATAAAATAAATAAAATAAATCTTAAAAAAAAAAAAAAGAACTCTCAGAAAAGCATGGCAATTAGTTAGATCTTACTAAAGAACAGTAGCAGCTTCCTCCTCCGTCTGGGGAAGAGAGACAGAATGACTTCTGTAGAGCTCTTCCCAGGACAAGGGACATACCCTTTTCATGTTGGTTACTCTCATTTTCCAAAGCGTTGCAATGATATGGGGATACCGAGCCTCGTGCTGTGTGGTGTGATGTGTGTGTGTGGGGGGGTGTCTCTCCCTCCTCGCTTTCTCTGCTTGGGTCCATGGTGACGCAGGCTCTGCCTTGCAGATCTGGTGGCTTCTCCAGTGCCAGCAAGTTCCTCCACCTCCATGTCAAATCCGTATGTGTACCTGCTGAGTCCTTTGTTTTATCAACACTGCTGCTCCCGCCATTTGAGAGGAACTTTTCACTGGTATAAAAGCCTGCGAGGCACCTTAGATGAAGTCGTTTCGTGTGTTGCATACAGGACCCTGGCACCTCCAGTTGTTGCGATGCCAATCCCTCCTTTAAGAGACTGGGCCAATCCTGTGTAGGTGTGTGAAAAGCAGCTGTGTGGGAACCATGTGGAGGAACATATTCAGAGTCAGGATTCTCTAACTGGCAGCAGCTGTACTCAAATGTACTCAAATGATAGTCTTCCACTACCTACGTTTGAGTACCCAATCTTGCTCCTCTCCTGTCCAAACACCCTTTAGGTGCAGAGTCCATTCAGATTCCCCATCACCTTCATCTTTTTCTGAAGGTCTCTTTAGTTTTTCTCTCAGTGGTGTTTATGGAGTTTCTTCTCATTCATGAGCCAGTGCAGCATCAGTCCTGATCTAACTCTTGACATTGTAATAGAAGCTGAAGGCAAAGGTGTACAGTTTGCTGCACTGGACACTGGACACAGAAAGCATTGGGAATCTTCACTGGATCAGGTCTTGCTTGAATTAGAACAAGGCTGTGAACTGACTGCAGACACATCTCCAATGTCATCTTTGCCACATTTTACATTTGGCAAGTCTTATTCTTATAAAAGTTAGCCAGGAAAATGGCATTTCCAGGGATCTCTGACAGCTTTTCTGAGAATAACTGACTAAACCAGCCTTTTGCAGAATGAAAAGTCCTGAGGGATACACACATCCATGGGCAGGATGTAGCTAGCAGACACAGGATGCCAAGCGTCTCAGCCTCCACTCAAGGAGAGCACTGCCAAATACATCTGTGTGAAAGTGGCCTTGCGTCTGGGGCCATGACAGCATCTATTTAAGGTCACTGTACTCCTGTGGTCTCAGGGATCTCAGCTCTGTAAGATTTTGCTATCAGCGCCCTATGAACAGCAGCAGTAAACCAGTTAGCTTTGACGCAGTTTGCAAAGAAAAAGTTACCCCAGGGATTTCCTCAGGGATGCTGCGTGTGTAGGCTCAAAGGTATTTGAAGATGCTCCTCTAGCAAACAGGTACTTCTAGACGTACTCTGAGTCAAATAGCACCCTGGGGCTTCCAGAATTAACTCTAGAACATTCTCAGAATCTTACAGGCATACATAGCCTAGAAGCAGACTTGCAAAGTTACTGTCTAATATGTTTATCACCTGCAATAGGTGGGAGGCCCATAAGGAACGGTTGACCTCACAAAGATCACTTCTGGCTTTTTATTCTATTCAGTTTACCTTCTGTCTAAATGGAGTTCATTTTAACATTGCAGAACTCCAGAATATCAATGCCCTTGCCTTCCCTGCTCTCTGTGACATTACCTTCTGTTTCTCTGCTTCTTGAAAGTTTTAGTCCTGAGCACTAACTTTGAGAAGTTGCTGCCCACCACATGTTTTTATAAAAATAAAGGCTATAAAGATGATGAGGAAGAGATGGTGGCATAGACCGAGGGCCATGTGGCATGTGTAACTCCCCATAGGTTCAGGAGGCTTGTCAGAAAGTCTAACTCCTTCTATCTGTTAGTGGGCCCCAATAACACTACAGTTGGAACAATCTCCAGCACCTACCATAAACTGGGAACTAGTTTTGAAAGATTTCTTACTCATCTCCAGTTCTAGACTTTACCTGCATGACCGCAGACATGGATGTGAGCGAGCAGGACTTAAGGAGTCTTGGATGGCTTGAGGCAGAGCAAGAGATGTCAGAAGGAAGGAGCCAATCAGGAAGACATCACTAACAAGGATCAGAGACTATGTGAGGGAAAGGTACAAAACACTATCCAGGATCAAGTCTATGTTACACCAGGGGATGAAAGACAGCCCAGTGAGGCTAGTCTTGTAGGTGGCAGTGCCAGGTGCTACTACTTGTGACTATTTGGAGTCAGAGGGCCCATCCCCTTCAGCTCTGAGTGTCTCTAAACCCTGCTGTTTGTTAGGCTGTGAGATACTCCTTCCCCCTGATACCATGGAGTTAAAGCAGGGTTCTGGACATGACTGCCTGGAGTTCATGGCAACACATGGGATAAGTGGGGGTTTGGAGGCCGAGCCTTCCGCGGATGCCATTTGACTTTTAGAATCCTGTACTAGGAACAGAAATCACATGCCAGATACTTACTCCTGTGGCCTGGGAGGCAACAATCATCACTCTTCAGCATAGCAGTGTGGTTAAGATCCTGAGATCTAGGGTCAGTCTTGAGCCTTAGAAGTTGCCCCTGCATTTACCAGTAGATAAATGATCACAAGTTACTCTACAAAGCAAGTTCCTTCATCCATAAATTATATTTCTTTTAACAGGTTTTATGAGGAATGCATGAAAGGCTTTTATGAAGAACATGCATAAAATATTTAGCACAGGGCCTGACATACATTTTATCCTGAATAAATAGTACAACTGATAATAAAATACTTACAAAATGTACTATATTCAGTAGTAGTAAAATTACTGTAAAATTTTCAGTGTATAGTGAGTAAATAACTGTACCCAGAGAAAGGTAAGGCCCTTGACTCAGTCCTAGGGGGAATTACCTTCCATATCTTTGGAATATCCAGTGTGTCAAGAATGCCCATGTTATTTGTGGGGACACCATCATAATACCTGATAAAATAGTTTATGTAGATGACTAGTGTTTGGGCATCTTTATAGGTTGTTATTCCATCATGCAATGTATAGTCAACTCAGGGTAAGTTTCTGAGTTGTTAATCTTCAGTGTGTACGTTGGGGTGTGCATGTACTGGGAGTTAGGTAAGTGAAGCCTGAAGTTCTGTATTCTCATCTTGTCCTCAAATCCTACCCTGTGTGCCTCTTGACTTGACTGGCTCTAATTTGCATATGTTAAAATTATAATACTAAGTATAGCACTTTCTGAGTTCTGTGAGTCACCCTAGCAGATTATCAAACGTGAAGGCAAATGTCTGAGGTGGGATGTCCTTGGCAAGTGGGACCTTGCAGCAAGTATCAGAAATTTTGGGCAAACTCACACATTTACACTTCAGTCTGGTGGACGGTGCCAGTTGTTGATCCCAGACACAGCCTGCAAATCAAGCAGCTCTATAGCCGCCCTTGAGAAAAGCTACATCTACCTCTGTGCTTCCCTAGAATTTCTATGCTCAAAATTCTCCTCAAATTGGCCATCTGCCTTTCAATCTTCTGTCTATCGTAAACCCACACTGTTTCCCAGGAGTTGAAGATGTACAAGTTCTTCAAGGGTGTTACAGACTTCAATTTGGACACACACATAGTCCTGTACTCCTAGGGAGCTCCATGATGTTGGATTAAGGGTAGCAACTATGTATTTAATGTTGGGAAGTAAGATGCAGTTGGTGTTATCTAGATAAGATCAACATACCTAGGATAGCAGTTTGTTCTTTATCCCCGAACAGTGGGCTACCTCACTTTATTGATTGATTGATTGCATATTTGCTCCTGTGGAGTTCATAGGACAATGTTTAGAAGCTGACTTAGTCCTTCCTTCATGTGGGTTCCAGGGATAAAATCCAGGTCATAAACAGCATCTATTTAAGGGTCACTGTACTTGTGTGGTCCCCTACCCTTACACCTGGAGCATCTTGCCAGCTCTCTTCCTTCATCTTATCCATTTCTCCAAGTAAGAATGTAACAATCAGGGCTTAGTCTGTAGCCTACACAACGAAGCCGATATTTTAAGGGACATCTGAGTTTATTTCCCAGCCTCCCTTGCGTTGAGATTTGAGCAACATATTTGGAAGTCTTTAGCTATTATACACAACCTTATAGTTCTTTCTTCACATACAGGAGAGTTATCTGTGTGACAGAGGTCCTATAACACGATACAGGCAAGAAGCTCCCAGTGACCTGTGTGTTCAAGCATTTGTGTGGGGCAAGGGATAACAGTTTTTTGACATATCACATAAAGCAAGTACTCAGCAGGTACTGCCTTCTCTCCCCTTGAATGTCTTACACATCTCCTGTACTTCTGGGTCCTGTCTCCCCTTGTTAGGGCTCATGGGCATAGACAGAATGCTTGCTTATAATTGGAAGGCTAGCCTTGTATCTCATCACTGCTGCTAAAGGTTCAATAAAAGCAATAACATTTTAGGAGTTACAAGGAATTTTATATGCCTAAGTTAAGTCCTTCAAATTGGATTCTGCACAGAAAATATTTTCAGTTGGAAAAAGCCTGTACTCTATGTTTTTCTTATGAGATGATGATTTGAAGAGTGACTCTTCGTTTGAAATAACTCAGGCAACCATTAAGAACCAGCTGATGCTGGGGGTTGAAAGACTCAAGGTGTGTGTTTCCTCTCTCTATTTTATGCCCTCCTTTTGAGGCCAGTATTTGTGTCTGTTCATGAATTTCTTCCTCCCTGTCTATTGCACTGGGAAGTCGTTAGAACCATCATCACAGTTGTTAGCACCAGATTTTTCTCATTTGCATCTTCCATGCCTCTGTGAACTGGACGTTTTTCCCTCAAACTTAAACAATTCTTTTCTCCACTCCAAAAGCACCAAACCAATGCCACCCCCAATTGACTTGATCATTTGCAGAGGCCAGAGAGTCACGTGGCACCCAGATTGATAGCTACAGTATCAAAAGCTGATGATGTCTCACACTTTTCTTGAGAACTGCATCTCAGCAGTTTCTCCAATTTATATTTAGAATCATCCAGTTCTTCAGCCCTCTGTCCACACTCGGTGCTTCATTCTCTTTAATTTCTGTCACTCTGGTGGGTGAATATTGGTATTTCAGAATGATGTTTAACAAGATATTCTCAGAGATGTGATGCCTAATCAAAAGAAAAAAACTCATTTCTATGAAAGAATGTGATGCAAGGCCTTTGAGGAGCTTTGATGCATTTTCATTTATAAGCACTTCTACAGGTTAAGCACAGCACCAGGAGTTCTGACCAACCTCCTTCCATGCACCACTTCCAGCTAGCTAATAATTAAATTTCACTTTTCAGAGGAAGGAATGGATTTCAGAAACATTTAATAATTTACCCCATCTCATATTTATGAGGACTTGGCTTGCGCTGCACCATGTAGGTGGCTGTGGACTTCTTCCAGTATTGGCACTGGCATTGAAAATCATCTATGCCCTTTGCAGAGAGAAAGAGAACACAGGCCAGTGCTGGGAGAGAGAAGACTAAGGGAAGGAAAGGCATGGAATCTGCTCCTCCGTTCTATGGAGTTTATCATGCTGCAGATGCTCTGGAAGCATTCCTGTTGCAACTGAGCGTGGTCAATGATTTAGTACTTAGATGTACATGGCATAGCACTAGGTGCTCAGCCCACCCCTATCTGTCAATTGCCCCCTTCCCATCTATAATCTCTTGTTTTACTCGCCCTCACACACAGGAAGAAGGTAGATAGTTCTTATATTTTCAGGTTAAATAGTTTATGCTGGGAACTCTTTAGTGACATATTCAAGGTCACAGAATAGTTGGAACCAGAACAAGAATTCAAGTTCAGGACTATTTTATCTGTATACACATTTTTTTTTTTAATTTCCTCCATGGCAGGACCAGGTTTGACTATTCCCAACTTCTCTATTCCACTGAGTCTGCTATCGACTGTGAATGACATTCAATGACAGTAACTTCACTAGTGATAGTGTCAGTGGCAGAGGAACTTATGTGAAGGCATGTTAGGACACTGACACTGTACTTACACCTCAGGCTCTTCCACCCTAGTGACAAATAAGGAGATGCGTGATGCCACTGTAAATAAGATGGCACACAGCAGGTAGTCTTGTATCAGGTCACTAACTTTGAAACCTAGGATACTTAACTCAGTAACCACTACGTTCACCACACAGCCTTCTTTTCTGGAAGTATAAGAGCCAGCCATCTGAGGGTGAAGTTTTAACAAGTGGGTCACATTAATTCTTAGATTCAGTCGTGAAAAACCATCATTGTGGCTTGCCATAGCCAACAGCACCCAATGCCTCACCTGACCTAACTTCCCATCCAGGCCGGTGGTCTCTTTGCTGCTTCCTGAGCCCAGCTCACTTCTCCCTGAGTCTCATCCCCAGGATTTTCTTCTTCACTCAGGCTCTCCTTTCTTCACACAAGCATGTGTTCAAGGGCTCCTCCTCTCAGAGTGTGCCTCTGAGGTAGCTCACCAGCTTCCCTGTCTCTGTGTTCATAAGCAGCCAACATCATTTTGCATGCATTGGTTTATTGTCTGCCTCTTCTACTTCTGTTGCCCTGGAATACACAATCGATGCATTTGCCATGTTTAGACAGCACTCTAACTGCCTCTGGCAGGAGGGAAGTGATTCTTCCAACTTTGCTAACTGGGTCTGTAAATCTCTGTGGATTGCATTCTTCCAAGAGCAGCTACTCAGTGCAGGTTGATTTGTGTTCAGCTTCTTTATAATTTGCTGTATTTATCAAATGTTTATGTGCTCCTATAGGTTTAATGTGAAGTGATGTGCTTAAAATTTCCACATAAATGGCATTGTGTTATATATCACATTATCTCTTGTCTTTATCCCGAGTGTTTTCAGTTCAATCTCTATTTACATGGTGCATTACTTTAACTGTCCTGTGGTGTTTTGTTGAGTGAATAAACTTGGTTTTATTCATTGCCTTACTGGGCAATAGTTGTTGCTTACTTTTTGAGGAGGTCTCTTTAGATGCATGAAAGAATTTCTTTGAAAACCCAACATAAATGGAATTTCTGGCTCATGTGCCACGCACGCCTTCTACTTGACTAGACTCACCCAGTTTTACCAAATTGTTTGTGCCATTTGATAAAGTACATATATCCTTTTTGTACATACTAATTTGATGTCTGTGTTTATGACATTTATTTTACTGTCTAACAGGTGTCACACATGGTTCATTGTTGTTTTATCTTGTACTTCCCAGATTATTACAATATCATCATCTTCTTCCTGGGTAATTGGCCATTCACATTTTTTCCCCTTCCAATTACTTATTGATAAGCTTGCCTGGTTTTCTGCTGGTTATTTTTCTATTTCTTACTTGTATGCAGACATTCATTATGGGCTCTATAAAGCTAACATATTGACATATTATAGCTGTCTCAGAGTCTGATGTTCTCTTTCCACTTAATTGATGTTATTTTAATCTATACATAGTTTAAATTTAGTGTAATATTTTTCTTCAATATTTTACTTCTCTTTTTGTAACAGACAGAGATCACTAAGAAAAACTACAACCAATCAAAATGCAGAGTTGTAGAGCTCACTCCTATTGGATGCATCCATAAAACATTCCCACAACTAAGGCTGAGAAAATGTTATGGAAGAGAAGGTGGAAAAATTTTAAGAGGCAACAGATCAGGGAGTTTGCTATGGGACTGTCTCCTGCTAGTATCAGAAGCTAAAACCATAAAGTCTGACCAACATGACTGCCTAAACATGAACTGAACAGGGATGACCCCAACAATCATCCCATAGTAGACAAGAAAAAGTCCATGCAGCCTCAATGCTATTTCTAAAATTTCATTGTTTTTTTCCAATTAGGAAGCTTATTTACATAATTGAGAATTAAATTAACACAAAAATGCATAACTTGGTCTTGTTCCTATACTTAGCCTGTCTACTCTTTTCCTTCAATACAGGCCAGCACTTTTTATGTATTCGGCCATGTGTCTCTGAGAAGATAAAGTAGGAAAATATCTTCCATTTTCCTGTCTGTATTCCAAATATGTTTGTATATACTACTGTGTGGCTTTTTCTTCTCCCTTAGCCTTCTGTGAAAGTAGATAGAGAGGTCTTCATTCTTTTCTGCATCTAAATGATTTCCAAGTGCATGGATCCAGGGTATCATGTCTCCATAGTTTCCTGAATATGGGCATCTGAATATCATGCCTATGAGAGTCACCCATGCTCATTCGTATACATTAGTGGTTTCCTTTACTGGCTGTATGTTTTTCTTCATTGTATAAATACAATAGCATCCACTTGCTATTCTATGTTGCTGGACAAATTTGTTGCTTCCAGGTTGGACATAAGGAGTGAAGCTAGCTGCCATGAGCAGTTTCCCACTTATCAGTTGATGTTATTGCTGCTCATCTGTTGTTGGGTAAATATCCTATAGTGGAAATTCCAAGTTATGCTAGGCTTCAGTGAGACTACCCAGACTATTCCTCAACAATTATAAAGGGTCCAATATTCATATTATTATACTAGAATTTAATTTATGAAGCTACAGGATTGGTGGTAAAGGGAAGTTTTAGAGCAACAGCAGTACTGTGAGTTTGAGTAGTTTTTGTTTTGTTTTATTTTTTTTTTTTTTTGGTTTCTGTTTGTTTGTTTTTTTGCTTTGTCTCTGACTCCTAATTTCCACATGGTGTTGTGAAGAATGTAGAAGTCCAAGATGTCACAGTAATTGTTGACGTTTGAAAGGAATTCAGTATGGCAATCCTGATTAATTGATGCTAGATAATATGCATGTCTTCTCTTTCACTTGAAAGGAGACATTATTTCTAAAAGTGGTTATCATATAAACCTCCCAGACAACATGGTTCCAGACAGAAAAGATACCAGAATCCCATTTGTAATATAGAAATGAGTGAGACCCATGGAGAAATCAACTAAAGTACAGTTCCTCAATAACTGTATCAACTCATATTTCTCATCCATGCCAGGCCATATTTAGCAGTTCAATGTGTAAGTTTCTTGAAATCTATTTGTTTTGTGGGTTGGATTGTCTATATTTTTGATTATAATATTTTATATCATTTGTACTTCATGTAATTAGAGAAATTCTAAAGCAGACAATACATGCTAAAACCCACCTTATTATATAATTTAACTAATTCAAAAATTTATGACCTGGCAACTTGAAAGGTAAGGAAAATGTGGCAGAAGAGATTCTCATGGACTTCTAATATGAGTACAAAATTCTATAACACACAGGAAGGCACATTCCCAATAGATATCACAATGATGAAGGTATCCACTATTGCCGCTCTTGGAACCACCACACTGTTGAACAGACACAGGGCAGTGATTATTCTTACTGATTTAAGAATAGCACATCTAGCCCTATCTCTTCATTATTAAGTATACTGTGGATTGTATGATAAGTCTCATCCTGTTTTCTTCAAAAATAATATTCATGAAGTAAGGATAATATTTACGTTTGGTTTATTGTCGTGATTAAAATAAAGATTGAATGGTGAATTTTATTGAATAAGTTTCTTCTGTTGAAACATAAACATGAGATTTTTGTCGTTTCATTTGTAAAGTGATGGATTTTATCGACACATTTTTATAGTATTCAGCCATCCTTGACAAAGATTTCCTGAGACAAATCTTAAAATTTGATTTCAAGAAACCAATTTGATTGAATTTGTCACTGATATGAACCCTTTGTTATTAGTATTGAAAAAGGAGATTTCTTCTCATTTGGCCTTCTATATTTTTTTTTAGTTTTAACACTGCTAAAATTACAAAGTGAGCTTGGAGAGTTCCCTCAGCTTTCGTGCTAGTGTTGCATGCTGAAGAAGAAAACACAACCCAATGAAATCAACTACAGTTAAGAACTGTCAATGATTCAATTAAAGATATATATATATATATCCACACACTATATGGCTGTATGTTAGGACTACTTAAAGCTCAAGCCCTGTAGTATTCACAGTAAGTACTGCATCTTGTATTTAAAAGGGCATTTTCAATGAAATAAAGGAATTTTCTAGAACATGATCAGGCATACATTCTCAGAGCTCGAATTTCACTTTTGACTGATTGTCTTTGTCAGGAATTCTCAGCTCCTCTGAAGTTAACACTGCTAGCATCTGTTTAAATATATCCATGTTGCAAGGTATATGGCACTGAAGGACATCTGCATCTTGCAGCACTTTGGCAACTTTAGGGTGATTTCGAGTGTGAAATTGAGAGTAGCTGTCCTGCATGGAAGGTTAATGATAAGTCAGGAACAGATGCTGTGTAATTTGCTAAACCGAAGCCACTCTGCATGATGGTTGTTACTATTATTTTTGTTCAAAGCATAATTGTAGTGTCCTTTGCTGTGAAAGATGCACTTCAGCAGGGCAGTAGTTTGTATTTCAGTACACGGTTGTAGCAACATTCTCATAACTCTCTCTGACACTCACAGTTTGCACACTGTCTAAGTTCCTATGGGATGTTTTGTCATTCACATTGGGTAATTAATTAATTACAACAGAGAAAATTATCACTATAAAGCCTTGAATTGAATTATTTTACACCTTTGATCTAAACTTCTTGGATGTGTCCTCATTTCACGTCCTCTGTGGCTTCATAAATGACTGATAGGGAAGTGTTCTCAAGTTTAGATACAGCTGCAATGTATAACATCAGAGTGTATGTCCCTGCACCAGGTAAAGAGCAATTCTGTCATTATCTCTTTCCCAACCATGGAAGGAGAGGGCCAAACTATCCAGGGTAGAGACACTGCTATGTGTGAAAAGTTCAGGACTGGAGAACATCTTCAGTCTGATGATCCTACATGTCTGGCAGTGTGGGATGCACATGGTCAGGGACAAATGCTGTCCTTGGGACTCCATTTCTGCAAATAAGCCTGCTTCTTGCCTTCTGCTCTTCATGCCTGAGAGGATAGAAGCTACTTGTATCATTCTTAAAGTCTTAGTGATTGGCACTTTTCAGATGTGGATGGCTTTGTTCTTCCTCATATCTGTTAGCTATTAGTGCGCGTCTCCTTCTGAGTAAACTCATTCAGACGCGTGTTCTGTTTTCAGACCATGCTGTCTTCTTAGTGAGCTGTAAGGAAGACCTCCCCCCTCGGCTGTGAACTTCTTCCCATATATGAGGTTTGCAGATATTTTCCCCAAACCTGGAGGTTGTCCTTTGCTATCCTCACCATTTTCTCTTTCTGTGCAGAAGCTTGTGTGACACAACGGCACTTATACTTGTTTTTGTCATTTTGTTGCTTGTGTGTAGTGGCAAAGCCAACATGTCACACCTAAAACACAGCTGAGCTGCCTGCCCTGCACTTTCTTAAAGGTTTTTATAGAGTCGCATCTTACGTTTAAATTATTGATCAGTTTTGACTTTATCTTTATGTAAAGTGTAAATGTTGAGTCTTTCTTTGTGTATGGTGTGAGATAAAAGTTTAATATCCTTTTGCATAAGGATAGCTAGTGTTCACATTAGAGTCTTTCCCCAAGATTCTCCTGTTGCTAGTGTGTGCTCTTGGCGTTTTTATTGAAGACCAGCTGATGTAAGCACTCAAATTCATGTCTGGAATCTCCTCTTCTCCTTTTGGTTGACGTATCAGCTTTTGATGTCAGTACTATACTGTTTTGATTACAATAAATTTGTAGCATATTATGAAATCTGGATGCCTGTTTATGTAGAAAACTGCACAAATATGTTTCTGTTGTTTTGTTCATTATTATAAAAACTTGGGTGTCTTCAGTACATTAGAGAATAAATTGTTGGGACAATGGAATTATATGAGGAAATAAACCATAAATTAATGAAATTACAATGTAGAAAATATAATACGTGTTATAAGTTGGGGAAATAAATCTGAAAATTCTCTGCAGCACCATGATAAAAAGAAAAATAGAGAGAGACCATTAGAGGATTAGTGATTGCCAAAAATAAGGGGGGTTCAGAGGATGAAGATGTGGCACATAGAGGATTTTAAAGCAGCTGAAATTCTTCTGTATTATGTACTGCTTTGTAGATAGATACATTAGTCCAAACTTATAAAAGATGAAGTACTAGGAATGAAAAAGAATCCTAATGGAAATTAAGATATTTGGATAATAATGATATGTCAGTGTAGGTTCATCTAATAAGTGAGACTTTCTCATAGAGAAATGGGATAAAGGGGGAATGCTCTCTCTGTCTCTTTCTCTCTCTGTCTCTCTGTGTCTGTGTCTGTGTCTGTGTCTGTGTCTGTGTCTGTCTCTCTCTCTCTCTCTCTCTCTCTCTCTCTCTCTCTCTCTCTCTCTCTCTCTGTGTGTGTGTGTGTGTGTGCATAGAAGATATCTTGGAATTCTGTACTATCCTTTAAAGTTTGCTGTGAATGTGAAAACTGCTCTAAAAATAAAATCTTCTAAGAATATTCTGGAAAGGAAGTAGAGAAAACAGAATCTTTGTTTCTCTTTCTTTTTTTTTTTCTCTCTCTCTTTGTGTGTATATATGTGTGGGGAGATATAGTATAAGATAACAGAATATAATATAATGGAAAACAGAAGTCCCACTAAAATTTAAAAATGTAAGTAATTTATGCTTCAGAAATCCCAATTCTGTGTATATGTCTACAGAATAAAAATGATGGCCTTGAAGACATATCTATGCTCACATGTTCATTGTAAGATTAGCAATGGACAAAGAAATTTTAAATAACTTGGTAATAAGCCTAGTAAAACACACACACACTCACATGCACACAGATACTACCCACATATGGTTAACTAGCCCTAAGTTATTAATATTTGTACTTGTCTCAGCATTTTGTGCATGAATGGTGCATCTGTGCTTGTGTAAATGACAAAGAATAATGATGGTACTTCCTACATTCCTTAATACATAGCTGTATAAGATAATTGTGAAGAAATGTGAATATGATGTGTCTTAGCCCTTCTAAATATAGCTGTAAGGACAAGGAAGGCAATTTGACAGCTTATCAATTTGTAAGCTATAAAATTAAAAGGTTCTATAACTTTTTTTCTGTGAGCACAAGAAGGATGGTGATAATTAGAAAGAACTAGTTAAAATTCCCTCTTGTCTTAAATCTACATTCCATGAAACTTCTCTGTGAAAGACTGGAATGAGAAAGAGCCAGAAGCATTAGCTTTGTCAGCAAAGGAATCTGGGCATAGCCTTTAGGAGAAATTTCACTTCCAGGTATGCATGAGCACTAGGTGCCTGCTTGTATTATTTAGTTAACTCATCACTGTGAGTTAATAGCACCTAACAGAAGCAGTTTAAAAAAGCAAAGATTTCTCTTGCTTTTGCTCCTTTCTTGCTCTCTTGCTCTTGTTCTGTCCTCTTATCCCTTCCTCCGTCTTTCTCCACATGCTCATGGCTGGCCTCCAATCCTCTACTCTCTCTCCCCCTCTCTCTGCCTTTCTCTGCCTCTACTACCCTCTCGACTCTCCTCCCCATTCCCTGAATAAATTCTATTCTATACTAAAAAAAAAAAAAAAAAAACAAAAAAAACAAAGAGCAAAGATTTATTTTGGCTCATGATTACAGAAGACATCAGTCCATCATGCAGAATAGCATGGAGGCAGAAGCTTGTTATCTATCTACAACCTCCAAAACAAGCAATCTCTGGACACAAGTACTGCTGGGCTATGGCCATCAATATTCCCTCTGCAGAAGTACAGCAAATAGAGTTCAACTTCTACAGGTTACGAATGCCCCAAAACAGAGCCACCACCTAGAGTTTCAAGTGTTCCAATACAGGAGGCTGAGGGGAACATTTTTGCATAAACATTGTAATATTCCACTTTGGATCCCCTTAGGTTCAAGATCATCTCATAATGCAAAATACAGTTACTCAGTTTCCTTACAGCTTTGAAAGTCCGACATTGCTCAAAAGTCCAAGGTCTGTCAGAAGCCATGTAGGAAAGGCTATGGCGCTCAGTGAGTTTTCTGGAGATGACTCACAGTTCTGCACGGCTGTGATGGATGTGGTCTGAGATACAGAGACCTCAAGAGACTTCATCCCAGGATTGCTTCTCACTGCAGATATGCCTTTCCTGCCACTATTACACATCGTATTGGGCAAATATCCTGCAGAATCAATATGAAGATGTACTTTCATATAGTAATGCTATGTAGACAAATTGATGATTTCATAATTCCTGATAATGATTTTATAGAATTCCTAAATGGATACAAGTAATTTCAAGCCATCTATAGAATTAAGGCTGCAAATGGAGCTCTGTAAAGCTTCGTATATCACGGGCAAGTTGCACTAGGAAAAGAAAGCAGCTTGGAACAAATTTACAATCAAGAAAAACATTCCTTCTACTTCTAGATTAGGAATGAAGCAACTATCTGGTATCTAAAGGTCATAAACTTGGAGTGGACAATTTATTGAAGGTGCAAGGAGAAAAAATAAAATATTGACTAGTCTATATTTGCAAAACTTCAAAATAATGAGACATAAGGCAGATGATTTGTCTTTTGGCAAAACTAAGCTTACTTATGACATAAAAATTATTGCTTTATACTTATAATGAACTTATGGAGCTAGTAACTTATAATGAATGCTTAGTCAGATACTAACATTAATGGAAAGACATGTGAGCAATTATGTTGTAACTCCTTACCAATCTGTGACATGAGTTATCATCTTAAACTTACTATGAACGTATAAAGTTAAAAGTACTTAGAAAACTATGTGATCAATTACCCTGAGAAAGTATAAATACTAAAAATGACAATAAAGAGGGAAATTTAGCTCCTCTCTGTTTAATCCAATATGTGTGTCTCTGTGTGCACCTGTACTTTCTCTCTTTCCTTTTCTTCTTTCTTTTCTTTTCTCTTCTTCCTTTTCTTTTCTTTTTCCTTTCTCTCCAGCTTACAAAGAGTTAAGGAACTCCAAGCCTCTCACCTGGCCAGCAAGAGGCCTAAGTCAAAGAGAAAAGAACTCAAGTAACTAAGCTTTTTTTCTTTTCCCCTGCTGCTATCAACAGGAGTAAATTGTCAGAAACCAGTGGCTTTTAGCCACAGAATAGCAAGAGAGAGTTAAATCTCCAGACGCCATTAACTTCCAGTCCTCAGAACCGAAAGAGAGAGTTTTATTTTTTTCAAGAGAAGAGTTTAATTTTATTTATACAAAGAATTCCTTATATGAGCATTGTTTGTATGGACTTTACAGATAAAAGTTGAGGATCATGTTAAAAACAATAAAATGAGATAAAGTATGAAAATTTGTATATTAAACACATCTCTATTACAATGTAATTATTTTTATAACTTTCATTATTATTATTATTATTTATTCCATTTGTTTACATCTTAAATGATATCCCACTTCCTGGTTACCCCTCTACCCCTCCATCCCACATCTGCCCTTCCCCCCCAAACCCCCCCATTGCTCCAGCATCCTCCTACTCTGGGGCATCAAATCTCCCTGGGACCAAGGGCCTCCCCTCCTTTTGCTGTTGGGCAAGAGAGAGTTTTAAGGCAAGAGATCATTAGCCTTTGTCCTTTGTCAGATGCTGTATCCCTCCTCAGTACATGAATGTTGTTGGGGCTGGCCTATAGCAAAGGCCCACAATTTCTTTTGACTCAACATACACTCTTCATTATGAGACCCTATAAAATAGAACAAACCTTACGAACCTCCACTATACGAGGGCACAGCATATATTTTACTCTTATAAAAGAAGAAAGAGGATGTAAGCAAAGAAAGAATAAATTAAAGCAAGACCAAAAATCAGTAGGGCAAACATTAAAGACCATGGCTCCACACCCAACGTCTAAGCCTCATGATGTAGCATCGAGTGGACTCCAGTGGGCTCAGATAGCTCTCCTCCATGGCCCTCTTACCTATGGCACACATGATTATTCTGTTGGTCTGGTTTAAATTGATGCCTACAATTGTCCTTAATAGATGAATCTGATGTCTCTAAAATCCCCAAGTCTCTGTAATCTTTCCCTTGAAAAGCTTCACACATTGTTCTCTCAGAATCTCATAGGTTATTTTGGGTTGGTTTGATATTGCAACAAGTTTGTATGAGTCTGTCACTATTTCATCCTGCATGTTTAGAAAACCTGTAGCGTGTAGACGATGCCAAGTTCTGTTCTCAGCTTGAGATGTAGCCTGCCTCCATGAGCAATATTGGTAGTAGCTTTAGATTGCTTTAGTGGCTTCTCCAGGGAAGACACTGTCTGAGGAAGCTATTAATGGAGGGACATGGTATTTCGATCTTTTCTCTATTTTTAAATGGGTTTGAAGCCTTGGAGCCTTTGATGGTTATTGTTCTGCTATTAATGAGCCTGTTCTGTTATCCCAGGATAAAGTGCTTACCTGATTTTTACCAGCATCTAACATTATAACAATTGTAGCATATTTGTTAGGACTGCCTTGCCCAAGATTTTAACTTCATACATGTTCCTTCCCACATCAAACTGCACATTTCTACACCATTCTGCTTTACTTCCCCCTGTGGTGTGTGTGTGTGTGTGTGTGTGTGTGTGTGTGTGTATGTGAGTGTCTGTCTGTCTGTTTGTCTTTCTGTTACTGTAAATCTGGCTAAAGGCACTGAACTGTAACTATTAAAAATTTGGAATTCTACATTGTCTTGAAATATATTTCACCAAATTAATTTGTCTAATATCTTTGAATTTATCTATACTCAGCATTTCATGACAAGGCAGAAAATAGATTTCCTCCACTTTATTTTTTTTGCCAGAGTATAGCAAGAATGGCCTGTCTTCAAATTCACAATAAAGTCCTCATTTTCTTCAAACAGTGGAGCTGGGCTCGCACTGTTAATATTTCTTTCGGCATTTAGTTTTTCTGATATCCCAAGGGAATGTCCTATTTCTCAATGTTCATAGCTTTTTATGGCTTTGATACTCCATAGCTACTTAGTCTTCTATATTTCCCCCACAAACTATTTCTGAAAGCTTATGCACTACATGATCAGGTTTCTAACAAAAACAGTCTCACTTCTTGTACCCATTTTCTGTCTTATTTACTTTTCTTACCATAGTGATGAAACATCCCATTTCATGGTCCATTGGTCTGTCACTCTCGGGAAGTCATAACAGTAGAAGCTTTCACAACACTGTGTTATATCTTAGCAGTAGATAAGCAGAGAATTTAGGACAGAAATACAGCTTTAACCCTCAAATTATGCCCTCCAGACACTCACTTCCTTTGAGTGGGCTCCACATGGTAAAGGTTGTACAATTTCCCCAAATAGTATCACCATTTTGGGAACATGAACTTGTGGCAGCATTTTGTATTCAAACAATTATTCTACTCTTAAATGCTCAGAAGATGTTTGGAGAAGTCATTGCTTTTGTAAACTGATTAGAGAAGCTGAGGAACGTGTTTACGAAATGGCTTGCCCTTAAGCCACTACAAAGGGTTTGCCATATTCAGAACTATCTTAACTACTTTCAGCTTTCTAATTTTGTGCATTGATACTTTACTTTCTTTAGAATGTAGAACTGGAAGCCATCTTCAGATGACTAACTTTGATTTCAGCTTGCCTGTGCTAGGGACGCCTGGAGAGCTGGTAGGTAGATCATTATTTTGAGTGTGTCTGTGAAGATATTTCAGGAGAGATCAGGACTGGGCTCAGTAGACTGAGGAAAGGTTATTCTTATTAATGTGTGTAGTAAGCATGTCCTTTGGATCTGAGTAGGACAAAGAAGCAGGGGTACTGGTGTGACGTTTGATTGAGAGATATCTGCACCCTCCCCATAGGCTCAGGCATTTGAACACTTGATCTCCAGTTATTGCTGCTTTGTAGAGAGACGTGGGGAAGTACAGCCTTGCTGGAGGAAATGTGTCACTGGGAAGAGGTTCTACTTCCTGTTTGCTTTTAAAGATGTGATCTCTCAGCTTCTCACTCATGCCTGTCAGTGTTGCCCTGCCTCTGATCCCAAATGAGGGACTCTTCCTCCTAGAACCGTAAGTCAAAAGAAACTCAATTCCTTAATTTGACTTATAGTCAAGATGTCTTATCACAACTACAGAAAAATAACGTAGCAGAGAAAGCCTGCACTCTTCCTGAACTAGAAAAGCCCACTTTTTCCTTGATTTGGGACTTTTGTGATTAACTCAGTATTAATTAATTAATGCAGCCTTTCTGGGTCTCCAGTTTGCAGGTGGCAGATGAGTGTATTTCTGACCTTCTTTAACCACATGAACTGATCCTTTACCTTCTGAACATCTCTTTCCTTATCATGAAGGCATTGTTCATCTGGAGAGTCCCAGCTGACACAATTTGTAATTCTTTGTGAGGCATAATGAAAGCATTATCACACTCCTGACATTTCCAGCCTCCTAAGGCCCAGGGTGAGGTCAGTCACAGTCCATCCCCTCTGCTCACTGTGAATAAATATCAGACAACGACAATCATCTAAGGTCACAGTTGGAAATGCTGATCTGCATTTGATGTATTTGTGCTAATGAACTTTGTTGTCTCAAGACATCTGCCAATTCACCAGAGTCATGTCATGGGGCAAACCAAATGGCATTTTGTGATCTTCTCTCTCTCTCTCTTTCTCTCTCTCTCTCTCTCTCTCTCTCTCTCTCTCTCTCTCTTCTCTTGTTATCTGTCTCTCTGTCTCTCTGTCTCTGTGTGTGTATGTGTGTTTCCATCTCTCTGTGTCTCTGTCTCTGTCTCTCTTTGTCTCTCTGTCTCTCTGTCTCTGTCTCTCTCTCGCTCTCACACAGACACACACACAACTTGTTTCTAAAGAATTTTATCACCTTGAAGGATGATTTTTATTTTATAGTGACTTCACTTGCGCAGCCTTTCTACAGATTTTATTATAAACTCTATCCTTCTTATTAGGAAAGTGTTTTGATCATTAGTCACTGGGGTTTTGTGCTAGCACATCAGCAACAGGAAAAGCAAAGGACACGAATTTTATTTGAAATGGAAATAGGCATCAAAAATATCTGGTGAAGAAAGTTCACTTAGATGGCATAAGAACCAAAAGAGGAACATAAACATGCTTTCTCCCTTGTACTTCTATGACAACAAAAATAAGAAGTGGCCACACCGTTCCTTTTTTCTGTCTTTCTTCTGTCTAAGCTTCTTTCTTTCCAAAAAGTTAAAAGTAAATGGGGAAAATGAATAATTGGTACCTTTTACCCCAAGAAACATGTTTCTAATGCATAGAAATATCAAACATTTGTTCTTTAAAGGTCTACTTTATTTTTAGTTATGTTTGTGGGTATGCTCAGGTATGGGCTTGTAGAAGTGAGAGTGTAGGTGCCCCTGGATTCCAGAAGGGCATTGGACTCCCTGGAGATGAAGCTACAGGTGGCTGTGGACCACCTGAGTTGGGTGCTGGGAACTGAATTCAAGTCTACTGCCAGAGCTGTTTATACTATTAAGGGCCAGCCTGCCGTTCCAGCCCCATTTGTTCTTTTTATCAGTTTTTACAGTGTTCATCATACATCTGAGGAATAACAAGAAATGGAAATGTTTAATATTATAAATGATGTAATTTACAAATTACAAGTATAGAACATAATAAAACATGTTACATTATTTATCAAATGTTTTAAAGAATATATACATATTTTCATTTCTTATTATTTCAAACCCACATTAAGTAAATAGAACTCATATAACAATTTTGTCAATAAAGATTGACAAAATGTCTGTGAATAACACCATTCCCAAATTCATTGACATTCTAATTGTAAACATTGTTTTGTAAAATAAACTAGGAATTAAAAAATACCACTTTAAACTTCACAGAACTCTTTTTTTAATTAGTTATTTTCTTTATTTACATGTCATATGATTTCTCCTTTCCCAGTTTCCCCTCCAAAAAAACAAACAAACAAAAAAAAAACAACAAGAATGAACCCCTGTTGCCTCCCCCCTCCCCATGCTTGCCACCCTACCCTCTCCCACTTATTGGCCCTGGCATTCCCCTACACTGGGGCACAGAATCTTCACAGGGTCAAGGGCCTCTCATCCCACTGATGATCGACTTTGCAGTCCTCTACTATACACATGCTGCCAGAGCAATCAGTCCCACAATGTATAGTCCTTGGCTGGTGATTGAGTCCCTGGGAGCTCTGAGGGTACTAGTTAGTTCATATTGTTGTTCATCCTAAGGGGCTGCAAACCCCTCAGCTCCTTTGGTCCTTTCTCTAACTCCATCATTGGGGACCCTGTACTCAATTCAATGGATGGCTGTGAGACTCTACATCTGTGTTAGTCAGGTACTGTCAGAGCCTCTCAGGAGATAGCTATATTAGGCTGTCATGTCCTTCCTTCAGTCTCTGCTCCATAGTTAGTCTCTGCAACTCCTACCATGGGTATTTTTCCCCCTTTTAAGAAGGAATTAAATGACTACATTTTGGTCTTCCTCCTTCTTGAGTTTCTTGTGGTTTGTGGGTTGTTCTTCCTGTATTCCAAACTTCTGGGCTAATAACCACTTATCAGAGAGTGCATACCATGTGTGTTTTTTTGTGATTGGGTTACCTCACTCAGGATGATATTCTCCAGATCCATCCATTTTCCTAAGAATTTCATAAATTCATTGTTTTTAATAACTGAGTAGTACTCCATTGTGTAGATGTACCACAATTTCTGTATTCATTCCTCTTGAGGGACATCTGGGTTGTTTCCAGGTTCTGGTTATTATAAATAAGGCTGCTATGAACATGGTGGAGCATGTGTCTTTATTACATGTTGGAGCATCTTCTGGGCACATGCCCAGGAGTGGTATAGCTGGGTCCTCTGGTAGAATTGTGTCCAATTTCCGGAGGTACCGCCAAACTGATTTCCAGAGTGGTTGTACCAGCTTGCAATCCCACCAGCAATGAAGGAGTGTTCCTGTTTCTCCACAACCTCTCCAGCATCTGCTGTCACCTGAGTTTTTTATCCTAGCCAATCTGACTGGTGGAACCTCAGCGTTGTTTTGATTTACATTTCCCTGATGACTAAGGATGTTGAACATTTCTTTAGGTGCTTCACAGCCATTCGGTATTCCTCAGTTCAGAATTCTTTGTTTAACTCTGTAGCCCATTTTTAATAGTGCTATCTCATTCTCTGGGCTCTAACTTCTTGAGCTCTTTGTAGATATTGGATATTAGCCCTCTATCAGATATAGGAATGGTAAAGATCTTTTCCCAATCTGTCGGTTGCCATTTTGTCCTATTAACAGTGTCTTTTGCCTTACAGAAGCTTTGCAACTTTATGAGGTCCCATTTGTCAATTCTTGATCTTAGAGCATAAGCTATTGGCATCCTCTTCAGGAAATTTTCCCCTTCACAGAACTCTTAAGTAATCTTGAAAATTTACTACAAAATTCTATGCTTGAAAGCTTGGTTTCCAGGGTAGCATGAGGCTGTGATGCCTTCGAGAAGCTGGGCTAAGTTCCTTATACCCTTAGTGACCTCAAACAGGGTTCCAGGTCTGGGTCTCCTTCTTATTTTATGCTTCGTGCCTGTTTCTTTCCTGTTCCGTGTTCTTGGCATCATGTACTGCCTTGCCATAGACCCAAAGCATGATGAGAGTCAATCTGGGAGGTTCCCAACCTATGAGTCTAAGGTAATGTGGCATGAGCTTGCTGTCTGCCTGTGCTACAGTGACAGGAAACCTGCTCACTCAAAGTGAATGGAAAGATACATGAGGAAATGATCGAAGGTCTTATTCCCTCAAGTTCACGTGGTTAGATAGAGTAATAATAGCAGATCCTGCTTTCAAAATAATACATTTTTATTAATGCTGTAAAGAAAAAAACTCAGGAATGGTATCATCCATACCATTTTTTTTCTCCAAATATTTAGCCTATCCTGGGGCCTCTTGTGAGGTCTGTCTCAAGTGCACAGAGGGTGCAAGATCAACTTCTTAACAAGAATGACAATTATAGTAATAATCACGAGCATTAATTAGCACTGGAGACAGTGTACTGATGTAGATGATCAGGCATGTTCTTAGGGCAGTAAACTCAAGGCACCACCAAGAAACCCAGCAACCAAAATAAAAACAGGACCTAGGCCCCCTACACATATGTAACAGACGTAAAGCTTGGTCTTCTTGTGGGATCCCTAGCAGCAGGAGCAGGGCCTATCTCTGACTGTTGCTTGCCTTTAAGTCTCTTTCTCCTAACTGGGCTGCCTTTAGTCTCACTAGAAGAGATGCACCTAGTCCTACTGAAACTTGATATTCCAAGGAAGGTTGATCTCCATAGGAGGCTTCCCCTTATCTTAGGAGAAAAGGAGGGGAAATAAGAGTAGGGATAAAAGGGAGGGACTAGGAGGAGAGGAAGAGATGAAGATGCAATCTGGATGTAAAGTAAGTAAATTAATTAATTCAATAAATAAAAGAAATAAATAAAAAGAATGTTAATTTGACTCATAGTCCCAACCACACTGATCCCTGACTCTTCACAAGGTCCTGCACTCAGAATTTATTTGCATTCTTCCAAGGACTCTAGTTAAGGCTTTTCTCAGGAATATTGTAACCATTTTGAGATTGAGGACTCACATCCAGTCTCACAAAGTCAGGAAGGGGTAAGATTGGCCTTGGAACCTAGGCCTCATGCTGTGAACTGTTTTCTTCCCCTTAAAATATTGACGTCCATCTCTTGGTTCATCTCTTGGGGTGCGATGGCATTACACCTCCAAAGCGGCTGCTCCTTTTCCTCCTCAAAAAGCCCACACCCTTAAGACGGTCATGTACAAGTTTTCTTGACAGACATCTGTTCTTTCTAAGAATGTGGGTAGATTTTTTATCTTTTTGTTCTCTATTGCATTGAAAGATGAAATTAAAAAACAAACCCGCCCCTTTCTCTTTCCTGTAAGTTAACAAACAAACAAAAGAAACCCACCCTTTGGCTTTGTAAACCCTTTGAGTGAGTTGATTCTGAGCCTTACATTCATACTCTATATTCACCCACACAGAGTCCCCGATTAGGGGAGTAATCTTAAAGGCAGAAAGAAATCTTGACAACTGAATTTCTGCTGATTATTTTCTTCATTTTGTCATAAGGGTGCCTGTCAGAGCAACCCTGGGAAGGAAAAGTTGTTTTTCTTCAGAAAAAACCATGCCGCTCTATTTAAGTGAACAAGCCACAAAGGCACTTTTGTATTTTGCTCCTCGACAATTGCTGCATTTGAACATTATTATTGATTTCTTTTTCCTTTGAGGAATACCGAGATGAGCTGAACGATTAAAGAAAATCTTTGTAGTTTGTGCTGCTTCTCCTGATTATCAGAGCTAAAATTACATTCTACAATAACAAGGTTTAAAAGAATGGATTCTTTCTTGGTGATTTGCAGAGTTCTTCCTGCATCTAAAGCCATCTCACAGCTCTGACATGACAAAGCAAGATGCAGAACAACAGTGCTGATATTCGGCTCCTCTGGCACTCTCTGTTCTAAGCATCTGACTGTTGAGCATTGTCCTGGGGAGGAAAAAATGAGTCTCAAGGGAACAAAAGATCTACAGCATCAGTTTTATGTCGAGTGATTTTTATCCTCACGTATTACAAATTTATAGAGGAAAAATGTCTGAACTTACACTTATCTTCAAAATGTTACACATATGAGCATCTGTTGAATGCCTTCTAAGTTCTGAGGAGAGAATGTCTGCACAGGAACTCAGGAACTGCCATTCCTAAGCCAAGTGGTGCGGATGCATCAATAATGCCCCAGCAGTGGTGGTCCACACCTCTAATCAAAACACTTTGGAGACTAAGACATGAAGATCACAAGATACAGGCCAGCCTAAGCTATGAAATGAGATCCTGTCTAGAAAACAAAATATAAATAGCCCATTTTTAAAAGACAGATTAAATTCAGTTGTGTAAATATATACCACATTATAAAACTCTAAAGAGGTTCATGAAAGAGGGGAATGAACTCTTTAAACTGAGCCATTCTATTTTGACTTTACCCAAATTCTGAGGCAGAAAACAGAAGTGCCTTATTGTTAGCCTCAGTTTATGTGAATGCATGCAGAGTCTGGACTCTTACTGACTCAAGATTAAACAATAGAAGTGTCCTACTTAGCTATAGAGAAGCTTGTCTTATTTAATCACTGAAAAAGATTCATCTACATAGAAAAGAGATCATAAAGGCTTATGACATTGATTTTCAGTGTGACAGGTGGTACTGTCTGTATAGTGTCAGAAGTTATTCGTTCAGGTGTGAATACACTGTCCATTTTGTAAATGGCTGTTTCCAAATCAGTGCTATCACTAAACACATGAAGGATGAAGATAAAAATAAGGAGTTATTAATTTCAAAGCTGTATTTCCATTCCTGATCTTTTTGTGTGTGTATGTGTGAACATTCTCATATCATTTCAGGGTGGAAAGGCGAATTCATTCCCATGAAAGAATGGGATCTGTGTTTCTCTTGAAAATGTGCTTAATTAAAGTCAGAGAAGTCCTGAGAACTAGTTGTTTGTTAGAGAAAGGCAGGTGGGTGGGTGTGCTTACAGCATGGCTGAGGCATAAAGCAGAGCCACTGTCATATACCAGCAGTACGAGTATATGTACAGTGTGCAGACTTCAGACAAACCTCATGAACTCCGTGAACACAGGGAATTCATACTACTCTCACTATAACTCAGTGGATTTACTCTAAAGCTAATCAATTTGCCTTATAAATGGTCAGCTCACAGCAATTCCATTTAAACTGCTTCCCCTATAGATTCTTGTCTTATAGACCCAATCCAATGCTCTCCCCAAACTCAATGTTCCCACTCATACCACTTCCCTCCTGCTTTATGATATTTGTTCTTCACCGCCCTTTGGCTAATGTTGTCAGGATATTTTCACTACTGTGTTTCCTGCCTTTCATTTCATTGATTCTCTTTCCCTGTCTCATAAGCGCATAACAGTATCTGAAGGATGTGATTTCTTTCCAAGTCTTTATAGCTAACACAATAGTAATTTTTTTTTTGAGGATGCCTCTGTGCACATTTTAAGAGTATTCAGGCTTTCATCAAAAGCAGCTTCTCAAGTACTGCATGTGTGTTATTTGTACATTTGAGAGACATATAATCCAGAGCTTGGAGAAAGCTGTGACAAACAACTCAGGAGATGCCTAAGGGGTGGTCCCAGCCTAGAGACCAGGCCTTGTCATGACTAACACCATTTTCTTTGCTGTTAGTATCATTATTTTATAAAGTGAAGGTAAGCTTCAGAAAACGTAAGGATAGAGTAAGGAAGAAGTAATGTCAGAGAAGGGCAGCACAGGGGATCTGGGCCCAGGCTGCTGTCTGCTCCTCATAGTCATGTGCACTTTGACAAGCCAGAGAAAGCTCCTAGCTTTTTTTATTAGATATTTTCTTTATTTACATTTCAAATGTTCTCCCCTTTCCTGGCTTCCCCTCTGGATAAACCTCTATTCTCTCCCCCCTCCCCCTGCTCACCAACCCACCCTCTCCTGCTTTCTGGTCCTAGCATTCCCATATATTGGAGCATAGAGCCCTCACAGGACCAAGGGCCTCTTCTCCATTGAGGACTCACTAGGCCATCCATCCTCTGCCTCATATGCAGCTGGAGCCATGAGTCCCACCATGTGTACTCTTTGCTTGGTGGTTTAGTCCCTGCGAGCTCTGGAGGTGCTGCTTAGTTACATGGAAGGAGTTACAGAGACAAAATGAGGAGCAGAGACTAAAAGAATGACCATCCAGAGACTGCCCCACCTGGGGCTCCATCCCACATACAATCACCAAACCCAGACACTATTGTGGATACTAACAAGTGCTTGCTAACAGGAGCCTGATACAGTTGTCTCCTCCTTAGAGCCTCTGCCAGTGCCTGACAAATACAGGAGTGGATGCTCACAGCCATCCGTTGGACTGAACACAGGGTCCTCAATGAAGGAGCTAGAGAAAGAAGCCAAGGAGCTAAAAGAGGTTTGCAGCCCATAGCAGAAACAACAATATGAGCAAACTTCCAGCTTTTACTTCCTGACCTGTACATGGGTGACAGCTACCATAACAGAGTGTTAGTGAGTGAAAAGGCAACCTCTACTTTACAGTTCTTAGTGCTGGGATCGGCACATGGAACCACACTCACTACACATGTGTTAGGTACTTTGTTCTATTAATATTTGCAAAGTGTTTATGATGTACATCTTAAAGTAAAATTTAATCCATCACTTGGAGGATCTGGGGTTGCTGTCCTTCTAACCACATGCAAATGCTAGTGCATGCTAACCTTCACTGGGAACATCTGGATTGTTGTCCTAACCACAAGTAAAGGCTGATATATGCTGACCATCATTGGGAACATCTGGATTATTGTCCTAACCACATGCAAAGACTAGTACATGCTGACCATGCATGATGAAGAGAGGAGGACCTCTCTCTCAGGTGTACCTTTCCCTTCTGTTGTCTTTCAGATGTAACTGCACTGAAGACCATTATTCCAGAGAAAACATTTGGCCACAAGGCATATGCCAAGATTGACATATAGTTTGGCTATGATAATCTTTACCAATGTCCTAGTTACTTTTCTATTTCTGTGTTAAGATACCATGACCAAGGCAACTTATAGAAAAATAGGTTATTAGGAGCTTACAGTTTTAGAGGGCGAGTCAATGACCATCGTGGGAAGGGCAGATAGTAGCGTACAGGCAGACAGTGCTGGAGCATAGCCAAGAGTTTATATCCTGTTCTGTAGGCACAAGGCACAAAGACCTAAATGGGAATGCCACGGACATAGAGACCAATTCCCAGTGATATTCCTTGTCCAACAAGATCACACCTTCCCAGACGATCCCACCAACTGAAGACAAGTATTCAAACATGTGAGACCATGGGGCCATTCTCACTTCAACTACCATATCATCTCTTTATAACTTGATAGTTTATTGGCTAAATAAACACATAAATATGCCTGAATTCTTAAGTTTTCAACTTCTGACTCCTGGTCTGAAAAATAAAAAACTTATTTATGGGAACTAAGTATGTAGAGCATCCATCTGTCGAGGAAGTCACCACAGCCATATCTGTACCTGTAGTTGTAAATAGACAGATAAGAGCAAACACACTGGGCACTCATTTGAGGTGAAAACAGTTAAAATGGAAGGTCAAATTGGACACAGTGAAATAGATACATATTTATCATAGTATTAGTTAAATCACATTTTTTTCTTTCAGAAAACCTGAAGGAGTTTGTAACCCCATAGGAAGAACAACAATATCAACCAACCAGACCCATGCCAAAGCTCCCAAGTACTAAACCAACAACCAAGGAATATATATGGAAGGACCCTGGCTCCAGCTGAATATATACCTTAATGCCAGATAAGAGAATAGTCTTATCTGGCATCAAGCAAGGGGAGGCTCTTGGTCCTGTGAAGGCTCAATGCTCTAGTGTAGGGGAATGCTAGGGCCATGAGGCAAGAGTGGGTGGGTGGGTGGGGGAGCACCCTCATTGAAGTAGGAGGGAGAGGGGATGGAATGTGGGGGTTATGGAAGGGAAACTGGGAAGGGGATAACACTTGAAATGTAAATAAATAAAATAACCAATAAAAAAAATCCTCATTTCTAGGGGCTGGAGTGGTTAAGAGCATTGGCTGCTCTTCCAAAGGAGCTGAGTTTCACTACCAGCACCACACCAGCTGGTTCATGACTGCACTTGACACCAGACACATGGGACCCAAAGCTGTGTTCAGGCTGCTGAGGATACCTGTATATATATATGACACAGAGTCATATACATATAAATGATGAAAATAAATCTGGAAAAAATGAAAGCATTGTGACTGTCATGACTGGGATTGAAGTCTCTGATACATGTGATGGGGAAGAAGTCCTGTTTTAGGACTGGGGAGGCTGAAATGTACCCAAGCTAGAGTGAGTGTGGATGAACTCTGCATTAGAATCCTCGCCATTATTAGTGTCTGCTCAGGGCTACAAAGAAAACATTGACCACAGCTATTCTGGAATGAGTTAAATGAGTTTTGAATACTAGAAAGGGTATGTGTTTACAAGATAGCCTAGGGCACATTTGCTTGGAAAAAAAATACCACTGAATGTCTGCAATGAGCCTAGAATGGCCCAGATTCCAGAATCTTCAAGTGCCAGTGTTAGCACCCATACCTAATGAAAGGAGAGGTGATTATTCATGTGTGAGGTGATATGTCTAACCCCCTCTGGTGTTTTCTCCCTGATGAGTAATTTGAATCTGTGGGTCTGTGGTAGTAGCAGAAGACATATAAATGTGTAGCTTACTGGATTGTAATAAAATTCAACAAGATCATAACTGTCATAACAAGTGTATTCTTAATGGCACAGATCTCTTCATTCACTCAGTAGCCCTGAATATCACACCGTTCCTTCCCCAAATCAAGGAAAATTGTGGGTTTTTTGTCCCAAGAACTGTGGGAAACAGCAATAGAAACATCTTTTAGGATGGAAGTAAAGCGAACAGATGCATAATTTGCAGAATTTTCAAGCAGATCTTCATATGGGATCAGAGGTAAATTGAGGTCATCAAAAAGTTAAACCTCACTGTGTGGCAAAATTCTCATTTAATGCCCTAGTGTGGTCTTTGACCCAGAAGACACAGTTATTAAGGAATTTTGAAAATGTCTGTTCTTGTGTCCCTAAAGGCATACCCAGGTCCCATATTCTCATTGATTGTGTCTTTAAAAGCACAGTCTCTTCTACATTCTTAAGGAGTCAAAACTTTCATTTCCTTTAGGATGGAGCTAATTATTTTGGAAACATTCTGTTAAAATTATGTTTTTTAAAGGGTGTCTCCTGTGGCAAGTAAGATTGGACTCAGGGAATTAAGAAAATGAGAAGAGGGATCCAATTAAAGCCAAGGGAAGAGACTTGCCTTTGTAGAAAGTTTTCTGACATGTCACAGCTCTTGTTAAATACTATCAGAATTATTCCTTTAATTCTTTCATATATCTGTGTCCCAAGAATTTCTGAGAATATTTAAAAATTTCTTTCTCATGTTTTCTATTCTCTGAGGTGTGGACTTGCATAATCATCTGCTGTGGGCATCTCTGATTAGGTAAAAGATGCTCAACATAGCCAAACATGGGACTTTCATTCTCCCCAACCTCTCCCTTCTTAAATCTTTTATTCATTTCTGTATTAATTTTTCCCTGAAATATTTACTGAGTTGGACTATGTGTCCAGTGCTACTATGAATGCTGTATACAGGGAGGCTGTCCACAGAGAGCAACTTCTGCCTTCAGGAATTGTAGGAGGTCAGGAAGTTACAAATATGAACTGTAACACCAACAGAGGAATAGGAAACAATGTCAAAGTTCTCAGAAATTGGATAAGCATTTGGAAGTTTCATATACAAATCTCTTTCACATAATTTTTTCAAAAGTTTCCAATCCTCAGAAGTAAACAAACTCATCCTTGTGGTTTTCTGTAACTTGGTCTCCAATTTTCTCAGTGTAGTATTTTTGATTATCCTATTCTAAAGCTACATTTCTTCTTTTCATTCCTTGGTTTTTGAGAACTTGTCTTTGAGATCATTCTCCTGCTGATGTCTTAGACTATAAGAGTTTCTTGCTTATTTTCAGAGTTGGAAGGCATCGTGTAGACATGTTCCCTCTGGGGCTCCCTGATCAGACAGCTCTCATACTTGTCTATCTCATGTTTCTTCAAAGCACCTACCTTTCCTAAAGGTGTTTTTATTTTTTATTTGTAGTGTGTCCCTCCTGCTAATATTCAGGCCTTAAAAGAACCAAGACACACCCGAGTAGTGTCTGTTCACTACTGTCCCTGTTAAGATTGGTGGCTGGCATATAGTAGATAGTCAGATGTGTGCTTAAACAAGCACATAGAACTGGACAACATTTGATGAGGCAATTAGCATGCATAAAATTGGACTAAGATTTGAGAAGGAAAAATCATGACCCTTCTAAGTTTCCATGCCATTCGTTGTTTCATCTTGAGAAATGAAAGACCTTTTTGTTAGTGGGCCTGAATTCAGCAAATAGGCTTGAGGAATGCACCATGGGATGAAGAACAAAGAACACAGAAAAACTCAAGTACTTCTGAGCTATTTTATGTGAGTACTGTCAAGTCTACATTTGGGGCCTGGCTACCACTTTTTTTTTTTTTCAGAGATTGACTCTCTCAAGTCTTCCTGGATGCTTAGAATGAGGGAGCTTCTTGCTCTTGACCTCACAGCAGCTTCTTTATTCCTGAACAACATAGCTCACTTAGCACTTGCAATGGTTTGAATGAGAAATGGTATCTGTAGGCTCAGACATTGGAGCACATGGTCCCCAGTTGGTGTTGCTGTCTAAAGTTTATTGAACAGTTACAAGGTACAGTCTTGCTGAAGAAGGCACATCACTGGGGGTGGGTCTTGTGGGTTGATATGGGGGTGGGTCCCGTGGGTTAATAGCCAGTCTTTTCTTCCTGCTCTCCCTCTTTCTTCTTCTTGTGTGGGTGCCTGAGATGTGATTTCTGGACTTCCTGCTGCTGCAGCTGCTGCTGTTTGTGCCCTACTTCCTTGTCATGATATCTACCATTTCTCTGGAATCATAATAAGCCAGAATAAAGACTTTCATCTTTGAGTTGCATTTGGTCATTGTGTTTTATCATGGTAACAGAAAAGTAACCAATAAAGCCTTCATATATGAATATAGCAAGGAACAGCTAGGAATAGAATATGTTTGTGTGTGTGCATGTGTGTGTATTTAATATAAATAGTTATATATAATATATAATAATATTTAATTAAATATATTAAATATTGTATAATATGTACTATATAATATATATCATATATAAATAATTATATTATATATAACATATAGTTACATAATGCATAATTATAATTTAATATAATCATATAATATATATAATTTAATATAAACAGATATATAATAGTTACATATAATATAAATAATATTACATATAAATATGTAATACATTTTACATATACCTATGCAATATATTACATATTACATATATGTATTTATATTAAATATTCACACATGTGCGTACATAGCTGTAAGGAAGATTTATTGTTTTTAGTTCTATTTAAGGATCACCTTGTCCTGTGAGGCTTTTTTAACTTCCTGTTTCCAGAATAAATGAATATCTGTCTTTATAAAAACGCAACTACCTTTCAGTCACAAGTAAAGCTTGTTTGTTTGCAGTGGTCTCTAAGACGGTTGTCCCCAGAGGAGATCTGTGCTACCATGGGTTCTTTATGTCAATATACTTTTATTGTTCAGACAAAAAGAACACTTTGCTTTCCCTCCACTCTAGATTGGCTGACATTCTAGTGTAGGTATATATTTCCTACTTTGTGAACTTGGGTGGCAAGGCCTTCTTACCTTACCTAGCAAAATTCAGCTTGCCCCCACATAGGGTTGTATCTTTCGGCCACCATCATTGGAATTTTGTACAATCCATTGCCAGCCACCATCAGTGGAGTTCTATAAAATCCATGGACCTCAGTGGTCATCCCTCTTCATTCCAAGTGCACCTATGTATATGACAGGTGGCCTTTGTGGACGACTGTGTCAATTACATTAGGTCTTGTTGACTCTTGAGGTAGCTTGTGTTTGATTGCTGGGTCAGAGGCAACTACTTTATTTACTGCTAGCTCCTGTGTTCCTCATTTACTTATAATTGGGAAACTTATTCAGCTATTGCTCAGTTTGTGGCATTTTCAAGAGACATGGTCTTTCTCAATAAATTCTTATTGTTCAGGTCATTTGTTTTCAGTTTTTCTTCTCACTTCTTCCACCAGGTGCTGAGACTTGGGCTCTATTTTTTTTTTCTACATTTCTGGATAAGGCTTCCATTTTACTGTTTTACTTCCTTTTAGCTCCTGTCTTATTTTCCCAGAGACTTCTGCAGCTACTGTACACTGCCTCCTTGTTTCTGTAGCTCACACTGAATCATGAGGATTGAGTCCAGGAGTTGACTGAATTTCTGATGGCACGTCCAGTTTCTATAATGGAAATTCCCTTTTCATACTGTGATTGAAGTGTAAGTGACAGACACATAGACTTTGTTCATTACCAGGTACAATAAAGAAGTCTTTCTACATAAAGATCTTAGAATGTAAAAGAGATGTAACTTCAGAAACATCAAGGTCTTAATAAATGTTTAATACTCTTTTATAATTACATTCTCTCTCACTGAACATTAGTTGAGTTGATAACTTTGAATACAGACAAAAGAGAAGGGTTATAAATCTAAAACTCTAAATTTGCAAAACAATGAACACAATTACAAGTTGTTAATATATTTTTGTTATAATTCTTAAAAGAAAGTTCCTAATATAAAATGTCTAACTCCTGATAAAGATTTTAGTATGGTTATTACCCTTCATTTAACTTTCTAAGTGATGATCAACTTCTAGCTGTTTTAAAATTTAAATTTTGGAACTGTTATTATCTCTGAATTTACATATATATGCATGGGAATTGCATTATAATATTGAAGGTGTAAAACAGTTAATAATGGTGTAAAACATTCTGCACAACTTATAATTGGGTAGATAAATGTTCTAATTACAATCTGAAAAGAATAGACTCCATATTTTGTAGAAACTTGGTGTGAATGTTAATTATGAGTGACCTACTCGGGCATTGGGAACACTAGTGAGTCAAACTGAGTGGCGAGAGCTGTGACAGACCAGAGAATTAATAATTTGCTGCAGTGCATTCAGACTAAATGAAAAGCAATCATGGTGATAGTCAACGAAGTGATAATAGAAAAAGAGAAAGAAGACTATCTGGTCATTCACTTGTAAAATTTCCCATTTTTTTTAATCTTCAACTATTATATTTAGAATATTGATAGTTAAGACTATCTAAGAGAAGGACTGTTAAATAATACTGAAGTTGACAAGGTAATAGAATTATCACCATTTTGTTTTTGTTTTTGTTGTCTTAAGGCATGGCTGAAAGTAAGGGATTAGCTAGGTTGAAGAAGGAAGAAACGTTCAGGCTTTTCCCTAATCTCTTGTCTCTGCCTTTTCTGAAGGGTGCTGGATAGTTTTATGTCAACTTGACATAGGTACAGTCATCTGGGAAGAGGGAACCTCAGCTGAAAAAATGCATCCATAAGCTAGATGGGCTGTAGGCAGGCATGTAAGGCATTTTCTTAACTAATGATTTGCATGGGGGGGAGGGTCCAGGCCACTGTTTCTGGGACAATTGCTAAGTTTGTGTTCCTGGGTTCTATTAGAAGCAGACTGAGCAATCCATGAGGAACTAGCCAGTAAGCAACACTCCTCTTGGGTTCTGCATCAGTTCCTGCTTCCAGGTTCCTGCCTTGTTTGAATTCCTGCCCTGATCTCTTTCAGTGATGTACTATTATATAGAAGTATAAGCAAAATAAATCATTTCCTCCCAAAGCTTCTTTGGTTATGGTGTTTCATCATGGCAATAGAAACTCTAACCAAGACACTAAAGAATAGGATTCATTTTTAATTAAAATATATTTTATGTAAATGGGTATTTTTGTCTCCATATATGTCTTGCAACACAACGTGTCCTTTGAGGCCAGATGAGAGTATCAGATCCCCTAGGACTGCAGTTACAGACAGTCATGAACTGTCAGATGTGTGCTAGGAATTGAATCCTCTCCTCTGGAGGAGTAGTCAGTGCTCATAACCACAGAGCCATTTCTTCAGCTCCAAGGAATGTAATTCTTAACTCTGATCTAAAGCTTGTTATTAATATTTGTAAGAATATTGAACCTCCATTTACACAATGAGCAAAAACAATGACTATATTTGCAGATCTTCAGAGAAATTTGATATGTGTGTGTGGTGGGGTATAAATTGAATTTACTATTAATATATCTCCAATAGAGAGGTACTGCATTGCAGAGAACTATTGGAAAACAATAAAGGTTCTAAAAAACAAAACAAAAAAAATGAAAAACCCTTAAACTAAATGTGGAAATATAACGTCTAGAAACACCAGAGATTTCATGTGATCAGAATATTCCATGTTTTGCAAAGCACAGTTGCTCTTATAGTATCAAGCAAATGATGCATTATAAATACATCACTGAAGGTCACACACATACACACACACACACACACACACACACACACACACACACACACGCAGAGCCGTCTACTGTTTCCATTTTCCAGAGCTATTTATAAGGAAAATTTGATGAAATAGTGTAGTGTTCAAATTGCTAAATATTTAGGGTGTGAATGTGACCCCTCAGTAAAAGGGTCAAAAGAGAGGTATGTGGGGGAGGGAGAGATGACAAGGGAGAAGGGGGGGGGGAAGGAAGGATGGAGGGAGGGAGGGAAAGAGAGACAGAGATAGAGACAGAGACAGAGAGAAGAAAGAGAAAGACACAGGGAGAGAGACAGAGAGAGACACAGAGAGAGACAGAAAGAGAAGAGAATTAGAAGAGCTTTAAAGCAGTTCTTCTTTTAAGTGCATTGTTTGCATTTTCTGCTTTTCTTAAAGAGAGATGCAAGGAAGCACCTCAGGATTAGATGACAGTAAGTTTTTTATTCTGGGGTCATCCTGGGAAACACTTCTACTGAGTGGGATCTGAGTGGACTCCCAACTGCTTCCTAAATAGTGGGTCCTTCTGTTTCCATACCTGACACCCATGGGTGAACCTAGATGGAGGTTAACAATAAGCATTAAGGTAACTGCAGACAGCTGAAGCCTGTAGACAGAGGGCCTAAGTTCTAATTCCATTCTCACCGGTGGGTGTTGTGGAACAATTCACTAATGGCTCTGTGGTTTTGTCCCCTGCATAATGTATGTGGTAAAGACATGGTTGTTGTGGGGCATGAGTTAACAAGTGCACATGGTAATTATTAGATTTAGGAGTGTAGACTTAGCACCATAAATTTCAAATGCACACTTGCACTATTTTATATTTTATTTTAGTGCACTTGTCATTATCTTCAGACTCACCAGAAGAGGGCATCGGATACCATTACAGATGGTTGTGAGCCACCATATGTTTGCTGGGAATTGAACTTAGGACCTCTGGTAGAGCAGTTGGTGCTCTTAACCACTGAGCCATCTCTCCAGCTGCACACTTGCACTCTTTACCGTTTACTCTTTTTTTTTTTTTTAAATAAAAGCTAGGAAGAAACTGAAATTACTAGTCCTACCCTCAACTGGTTAAATCAGTGAAAATAAGTGATTGTTGAATGCTTAACCCAAAAGAACACATCTATATTACCCACTTCAAGGGTTCAGGGACCATTTCATGAGGGGACAGAAGGAATGTAGAGTTACAGGATGGGGAGGAGGGCTTCAAAACAGCTGCCTCTAGATGGACATGGCAGAGGTGGACATGACAGAGCTGGACATAGCATAGCTGGATGTGGCAGAGCTGGACATGACAGGCTGAATATGGCAGAGCTAGACATGACAGAGCTGGATGTGGCAGAGCTGGACATAGCATAGCTGGATGTGGCAGAGTTGGATGTGGCAGAGCTGGACATGGCAGAGCTAGACCTGGCAGAGCTGGATGTGGCAGAGCTGGACATGACAGAGCTGGATGTGGCAGAGCTGGATGTGGCAGAGCTAGATGTGGCAGAGCTGGACATAGCATAGCTGGATGTGGCAGAGTTGGATGTGGCAGAGCTGGACATGGCAGAGCTAGACCTGGCAGAGCTGGATGTGGCAGAGCTGGACATGACAGAGCTAGATGTGGCAGAGCTGGATGTGGCAGAGCTAGATGTGGCAGAGCTGGACATTACAGAGCTGGATGTGGCAGAGCTGGACATGCAGAGCTGTTGTGCACATGAAATCATTGCAGTTCTCATTATGTATAGTCACCAGTTTGTCACTAGGGCCTTTAACATTTCAACATGGATGGGATGTCGCTCACAAGGTCCAATCCCACCCTTAGGGATTGTGGGCTCCTGGGGAAAGGATGTTATTCTCCTCCTCAGTTTCGTATGCCCTGGTAAATTCCAGATGCTTTAGTAAATACCTTATATGGCAATACTCATGAAAACAAACTCAATTAAATACAGCAATAGCATGCTCTATCTCTCTGTCTCTGCTCCCAGCTCTCTGTCTCTCTCTTCCCCTCTCTCTGTTCCTATCTGTCTTACTCTCTCACACACAGACAGATACCAGAATAAGAAGGGAGCTAGCATAAAAGAAGTGGGGTTTATATAGTAGGAGTGGGTCAGAGGGCTGAACAGAGAGGGAAAATGATCAATATTCATTATACACTTGTCCAAAGTTGTCAAATAATTAGAACAAAACAAGCTGTGTCCTTAGGAAGCAAGCAAGGCATGGCTATGTGTCCTTCAGTTCTCTAGCCAGTTAAGGATGGAGCTGCTTCGCTCTCACAGCTCTAGTATCAGGCTCTTAGCAAGATGCCCCAATCCTACTACCCAGAGATAGCCCAGCTCCAGTCTCCCAGAAGTCTTGAGTGGTTCTCATATAGTCTCCTGGGGCACATATTTGATACTGTGTTCAGTCTTCCAGGCTGGGCCATCTTTTTTTTCCCTGCTCAACTAATTTCTTTTTGGAATTGAAGGTGTTATCAGGGACAAAGCTCCGAGCTGCTTTGCTTGTCAGTGCAAATGACAGAGTGACTTTTAACACTCTGAGAAGTGACCTGAGCGACAGGATTTTGCTGCGCTTACTTAGTAGTGTTCAGGAAAACATGCTGGAAAATGAGCAGGTAGGCTCCTCTCTAAGACAAGAAGAGTGTCCTCAGAATGTCATCTCCTCAGTGTCTTAAAAGCAAGGCTCCACCGGCCTGACAAGCTGAGTATGGCTCTTGGAGTCTGTACTGAAATGTTCTTGGTTTGACCATGATGAGTGAGGGAAGACACTGAGAATTTAGATGCTGGCATTCAGCACTTTACCCCAATATGTAGGGACCGAGGTCCGTTATAATGTATTTATTTTGTATTTTGTAAAGGAAACATTGACAGTTGTCTTTGTAACTTGTCCCTTGTAACTTTATAACTTGCATGCATTCTGTGAAAAGGTACAAGGGAAGGTCTGTGAACTAATCTTAGGTCCCATCCCTGCTTAACTACGGTGTTCATGATGACTTCAATTTCCCTGGCTTAATTATATGCTTACTTTATCTCCTCAACTCCAGCCTTTGACAGAGAAAAGGAAACTGGCAAAGTGACCACTTGTGTTTTTTCTACATTGTCTAGGATCCAAGACTTTGAGATAATTGAAGTGATGTCTCTCATTCTGAGGTCCGTGTTTGCAGCTGGCAGGTCCCCGTCATTATCATCTAGGTGAGGATACTCTTTTCTACCGCCTCCTTCCTTCATCACCATCTTTCCATTTAATTAATTAGGAAGTGCAGAAAGTGGTGTAATTATTCAATGAACTGCACTTTATTAGACATGGTGAGCAAATGTATAATTTTGGAAGATTTAAAGTAGATTATGGACAGCCAACCTTGAGCCAGGAGCTGAATTGGCAGCTAAGATGACCACCTGAACATGCGTTTAGGACAAATGGAGGTGAAGTTAACTTAATGCTAATATGGGTGATCCAAGGAGCGGAGGTGAGGAGGTGGACTCAGATAAGAATAAAGGAAGCCCAGAGAATCATAGAACCTGGACATCTGGTTAGCTCAAACCATTAGTAGCCCAATTTGTTGGCCTCAATGACATTTCATATTTTTATATTTTCAGTGCCTTTGTCTTTCTTACAGAATGTATTAATCATAGATTACTCTACAGGTATAAAACATTTGACCCCAAAAGCTTATTATTTAGTCCTAGTAATATATGCAGAGCTATTAAAAAATGTATGGGAGAACATTAACTTTTAGCCTTTAAATTATACAATTTTCCACATGCTCTGTAAGAAACAGTTTCATCTGTATGCAGACTATGAGCCAGGCGTGCCAACCCACTTCACATTTTTTAATCCCAGCTTTCCTCTTAATAGGCCCTGTCATCACTGTACTAGGTGACTCGAGTGCCTCTGAGAGTCCTGAAGCTCACCTTTGGGGACTTCTTTATGAGTGCATAATGGAGTTCCTAACAGTAGCTCAACAACAGCATGAAGCTAGTCACAGGCAAGCAGTAACCCTGCGCCCATCCATTTGAAACCAGTGTCTAGATATAGAAACCAAGGATAATTGTCCAACCCAGTGGTTCATAGGCTTCATAATGCTGCAACACTTTAATATAGTTCCTTATGTTGTGGTGATACCCCACAATCATAAATTATTGTCATTGCTACTTCATAATTGTAATTTTGCTACTGGTATGAATTGTAAAGTGAATATCTATGCCTTTTGATGGTCTTAGGCAACTGCTTGGAAAAGGTTGTTCAATTCTCAAAGGAGTCCCACCCCACAGTTTGAAAATGGCTGCTCTAACCAAATCTTAAGGTAACCTATAATTTGGCCAGGTATTATGTATGTAAAGTTAAGGTACTTGGGGATCATTCTTATTTTTCATGACATATATGCCACAGTAATATATTTGCATATTGTTTTTCACCCTTTGAAAGGCTAAGAACAAGAAGACCAAAGTGTGGGTACTTCATTCCTTCTTAAAGGGAGGAACAAAATAGCCATGTAAGGAGTTGCAGAGACAAACTATGGAGTAGAGACTGAAGGAAGGACAATTCAGAGACTGCTCCATCTGGATTCCCATATTCAATCATCAAATCCAGAAACTATTGTAAATGCCGGCAAGTGCTGGCTGACAGGAGCCTGATGTAGCTGTTTCCTGAGAGGCTCTGACAGTACCCGACTAATACAGAAGTAGAGGTTCACAGCCATCCATTGGACTGAGTACAGAGTCCCCAATGAAGGAGCTAGAGAAAGGACCCAAGAAACTGAAAGGTTTGCAGCCACCTAGGATGAACAATAATATGAACTACCTAGTACCCTTAGAGCTCCCAGGGACTAAGCCACCAACCAAAGAATACACATGGTGGGACTAATGGCTCCAGCTGCATATGTAGCAGAGGATGTCCAAGTTGGTCATCAATGGGAGGAGAGGCCCTTGGCCCTGTAAAGGTTCTATGCCCCAGTGTAGGGGAATGCCAGGGCCAGGAAGCAGGAGAGAGTGGGTTAGTGAGTAGGGGGAGGAGAGAGGGAACAGGGCTTTTTCTTTTATTAGGTATTTTCTTTATTTACATGTCATATGATTTCTCCTTTCCCAGTTTCCCCTCCAACAAACAAACAAACACAACAAGAACAAACCTCTGTTGCCTCCCCCCTTCCCATGCTTGCCACCCCATCCTCTCCCACTTATTGGCCCTGACATTCCCCTACACTGGGGTACAGAACCTTCACAGGGCCAAGGGCCTCTCCTCCCATTGATGATAGACTTTGCAATCCTCTACTATACACATGCTGCCATAACAATCAGTCCCATGATGTATAGTCCTTGGTTGGTGGTTGAGTCCCTGGGAGCTCTGAGGGTACTAGTTAGTTCATATTGTTGTTCATCCTAAGGGGCTGCAAACCCCTCAGCTCCTTTGGTCTTTTCTCTAACTCTTTCACTGGGGACCCTGTACTCAATTCAGTGGATGGCTGTGAGCCTCTACATCTGTATTAGTCAGGTACTGTCAGAGCCTCTCAGGAGATAGCTATATTTAGGCTGTCATGTCCTTCCTTCAGTCTCTGCTCCATAGTTAGGCTCTGCAACTCCTTCTGTGGGTATTTTGTTCCCCCTTTTAAGAAGGAATGAAATGTCCACATTTTGGTCTTCCTTCTTCTTGATTTCCTTGTGGTTTGTGGGTTGTTCTTCCTGTATTCCAAGCTTCTGGACTAATATCCACTTATCAGAGAGTGCATACCGTGTGTGTTCCTTTGTGATTGGGTTACCTCACTCAGGACGATATTCTCCAGATCCATCCATTTCCCTAAGAATTTCATAAATTCATTGTTTTTAATAACTGAGTAGTACTCCATTGTGTAGATGTAGCACAGTTTCTGTATCCACTCCTCTGTTGAGGGACATCTGGGTTGTTTCCAGGTTCTGGCTATTATAAATAAGACTGCTAGGAACATGGTGGAGCTTGTTTTTGTTTTTTTCTTTTATTTTTTTATTTTATCTTTTTTTTTCTGGAGGGGAAACTGGGAAAGTAGATATCATATGACATGCAAATAAAGAAAATATCAATAAAAAATAAGTAAAAAGAGAAAGCTCCTGCAACTTGAAGGTATACAATTTGAGAAAGTGCTCAGTAATTGTTATGGCTCATGTAACTGCTTATGGCCTCCAGGTCCTTTTCTCTCATCCTGCTTCTCGCCCTATGTCGCAAAGTTTTCCTCCATGTTTTAGACCACTGTCTGTCTTAATTACTTTTCCTGTTGCTGTGACAAAATACCCTGACAAGAGCAACTTAAAGAGACAAGCATTTGTTTTGGCTCATTGTGTCTGTCTGGTCTATTGTGAAGGGATGTTAGTGAGCCAGTCAGCTTGCACTGCTACTGTACTGAGTACTAGTGTTCATCTTTCTTTGATTCTTAAAAATAAACTGGTACTCAGCTAGCTTTATGATATCTATACAGACCACGATGAATCCCAGGAAATAATGCTGCCCACATTTTGCCTTGGTCTTCCCATTTTGACTAACTTAATCAAGAAAATCATAGGCAGGTACAGAAGTCAACCAATTTAGAAAATCCCTCACATGTGTGCCCAGAGGCTCATCTCTAGAGTAATTCTAGATTCAGTCAAGTTGACAGTCAATTCTAACTACCACAGTGCCATAAAAAACATAAGCATCTTTGCATATCTAAAATTTTGTCCTATAAAATTTTAGGTGTTTTTCATGGAAATGAAAGGTACTCTGCATGCTCCCTGAGAATAAATGTTAACTTCAAAATACCAGCAATCCTTTTCCTCTATAATGATCAGCTACCTGCAAGATATGCCTGTACAATAGTGGCACAAAGGTTGTGGGAGCAACCAATCACTAGTTGACTGGAATTAAGGCCTACTCCATGAGATAGAACCAACGCCCTACACTACACAGCTGACCAAGAAACTGAGACTGGGGAGGCTATAGACATAGGAGAAAATAAAATATTACTGTTCTGCTAAAGCAATGTAGCAATAAAATGACTCCTAACAACGTTTGATTATACTCATAGATAGGTGCCTTGCTCAGCCATGAACAGAGAAGCATACTCCTGCTGCTGATAGGAATAAATACAGAGACTTATGGCCAGAGAAATTATGCAGAGAATGAAAGATCTTGGAACACTCAGCCTAAAATGGATTTCACCTCCATTCAGGGCTTAGGGAACTCTTTGGAAGTGGAGGCAGAAAGATTATAAGTGGAGGACACATGGAAGAACAAGACCGCCACAGAAATCAGCATGAGCAAAGCTCATAGGACCTCATAGAGACTGACACAGTATGCTCAGGGCCAGCAGAGGTCTGCATTAAGTCTTCTGTTTGTACTATGGAGTCTAGTTTAGTGGGTTTTTTGTTTTTGTTTTTGTGTTTTATAAGTCTGATGTGTGGTTGCAAACATGCATTTTTATTTTAAAATAATATATTACTAGTAGTATTTTTTTAAATGAACATGAATATATAGAGTCTTTTTGTTTGTTTGTTTGTTTTGTATTTAGTAGGGCTTAAAATATTGGCTCTTACTGTGGTACAAGTCCGAAATAAGAACAATTTTTAGACATTGGATTTCATTGTAAATAAAGCTGTACTTCAATGACCCTCACATCACCAAAAGATTTTACCTCCATCATAGCTAAGCTGAGAGTTGACAGTTCTGCTGCACCAAGGAATGAATTGTAGGCATGATTTTTGGATACAAACTTCTTGCTATGGTCAAAGCTATTGACTTGAGTGAGTAACTTCATTCTCAGCCCACAGAGAGCAGGTTACATTCATTTATGAAATGGTGTGTGTATTAAGATGGTCTATCCACAAAGTCATTCACCAACTGTTTCAATGAACAATGGTTCTGCTTGGAGGGTGGCACAGACATTAGGTGAGGGTAAAAATCTGGTTCATTGGCTGTGATAATTTGGAAAAGCATTCATCTTAGAGAAAGAGTAACTTATAAAGTCTTCTTCAAACTTGATACAATAGTTAAACATCAAGCAAAGCATTCAGTCTCACTCTTTGTTGTTCTCTTACAAGCCACCTCCCAAGTTAATTGTCTATGTTTCACTTTTCTTTTGACTGTACAAATACTTTTGAAATATGTAAGCTGTTCTGAAAACCATAGTATAGTTTAAAAACATAAAATAAACAATACTACTAATAGAGAGGCTGAGATAGGAGAAGCATGATTTCAAGACCATTACGTGGTACACAGCAAGACACTGTCACATACATACAAGCAGAAAGTGTATATGGGTTGTACAATATTGGACCTATTTCTCCCAATTACCAAATTAGAGAGACCATTGGATGACAGTTAACAAGTTTCTAATTCCTCATATTTTTGAATTTCAATCGATTAGGATATGTTGGTTATATTAATTTTCATTTTAAGATATTAAGAAAAAGTAATTGTTACTTCCTGTTGTTTTTGTTGTAAGAGGTAGAATTAGGTTTGTGTGGGTTTGTTGAAAGATTATTTTCTTTCTTCTTCTGGGGTGTAATTTTGCTCCTTATGTTAGTGTTTTCCATCTATTATCCTTTGTAGGGTTGGATTTGTGGAAAGATACTGTGTAAATTTCATTTTGTCATGGAATATCTTGTTTTCTCCATCTATGATAATTGAAAGTTTTGCTGGGTATAGTAGTCTGGGCTGGCATTTGTGTTCTTGTAGGATGTGTATGACATTTGCCCAGGATCTTCTAGCTTTCATAGTCTCTGGTGAGAAATCTGGTGTAATTCTAATAGGCTTGCCTTTATATGTTACTTGACCTTTTCCCCTTACTGCTTTTAAAATTTTTCTTTGTTTTGTGCATTTGGTGTTTTATGATATGGAATTTTGGTCTTCTTTCAATTTCTTTTTACTAATAACTTTCATTGAAATATTCATTTCTATCTTAAGTATGTTTGGGTTGATTTGATAGTAAATGTACACAAACAGATCTGCCATCCTAACCAAGATCTGGAAGTTTCTGCTCCTTCAAAAATTCCTTGTGCCGCTTATTCAGCAACAATTTCACACCACTGTGAGTCTTTACCAATCTGATTTGTGACACACTAGTTTCCGTTTTGACTTTTGTGGAAAGTTCATATAAATGTATGTTTTGGTGTCTGGATTCTTTTTCTCAAAATCTTATCTTTGAGATTCATCCATACTGTGATGTAATCAATATTTCTATTTATTTAAGTTTTTATTTACAGCATAACATACTATATCCAGATAGAACACATTTGCTTTATTCTTGATCAGTGAGCATTTGGGTGGTTTCCAGTTTGGGGCTATTGCAAGTGAAATTGGTATTAACACTAATATGCAGGTTTCTTGCAGACCAATATTTTCAAATTAATTGAGTAGATATATGGGTATATGAATGGAGGATTGTATGTAAGATCATGTTGAGTTCCATTCCGAGTTTTGTATTTTTGTCTGTTTTTGAGACAGAGTTTCACTATGTCACCCTGGTTGGCTTAAGATTCTATGTAGATGAGTATGGCCTCAAATTCACAGAGATATGCCACTATGAAGCTATCAAATTATGTCTCAAAGTTTCCATGCCAGTGTAAATTCCCAGCAGCAGGGGCCGAGAAATTCTATTGGTCCACAGACTTACTAGACTTTAGTGTTGCCTCTTTTGTTATGTTTTAACCAACTTTAGCCATCCACCTATGTGGAGACATTTCAAACGCACAGGGGTCTATATGTCACATCTACATAGTGAGCTATCACACTGCTACTCTTTTCTAGAGGTTTTGGGAATGAAACCATATTCATGCTAAGCAAGTGTTCTATACCACTGAGTGACACCCCTAGTCCACATCACTTATTAACTTGCAAATATTTTTGAGACAGAGTTTGACTGGTTTAAAATTTTCTGTGCAACATAGACTGCCCTGAACTCGAAGAGATCTTCCTACCTTTGTATTTTTTGGATTTATATTTAACCACCACACCTGACTTAACTTGTAGTCTTTATTTTTTTATTAGATATTTTCTTTATTTACATGTCATATGATTTCTCCGTTCCCAGTTTCCTCTACAAAAAAAAAAACAAAAACAAAACAAAACCCAAAAAAAAACAACAACAAGAGTAAACCCTGTTCTCTCCCCTCTCCCCCTGCTCACTACCCTACCCTTTCCTGCTTACTGGCCCTGGCATTCCCCTACACTGGGGCACAGAACCTTCACAGGGCCAAGGGCCTCTCCTCCTGTTGATGACTGACTTGGCCATCCTCTGCTATACATATGCTGCCAGAGCTATGAATCCCACCATGTGTACTCCTTGTTTGGTGTTTGAGTCTCTGGGAGCTCTGAAGGTACTAGTTAGTTCATATTGTTGTTCGTCCTAGGGGGCTGCAAACCCTTCAGATCCTTCAGAATTGGAGATAGCTCAGCAGTTAAGAACTTGCAGTTTTTAAATGAAACAAATTGTTAAGACTCTTGATATGATTACTGATGATCTGGATATCTTCTTTGATCCTCTTTCCCTGGGCTAGTGTTAGGCTGCTTCTTATTGTTGAATATTAAGAGCTTTCAGTTATCTTGGATACAAGTTCTTTACCAAAGATGTGTTTGCAAACACTGTATTCCAGTCTGTGGTTTTTTTTCTGCCTCTTTAAGTATCTTTTATAAAGTAGAAATTTTAAATTTTAATATATTCAAGCTTAATGTTTTCTAGTATAGCATTTTAATTACTTTGTAGTTTTATTAACTAAAATTTAACTTATTTTTCTTGCTATACATCAGAATTTTATGAATATATTATTAATAATGTAAATTCTCAAGTCTACAGTCAGCGAGATTTGCATCTGGTCAGGCAAACTGAAAACCTTAAATTTTGAATTTAAACAAGATTCTATGGGGTGATGGTAGCTTAGCCTTTATTGACCCATAGGAAGCCCTTTCATTATCTTGATTAAGTAGAAATTAATTACCTGTATTTTGATTTTCTTTATTTTGAAATTGCATTATAACTGAGTGACAATGTATTTCCACAGTCTTTTTATTAGAGGTAATATTTATTTGGAAGTCCATTATAAAGCTGGATAGGTTGGTTCTACAATTTCTGGACCCTGTGGAATTTTTTCACTAAAACCCCTGGAACATAGAATGCCCAAATGTTCAGTCTTATCAGTTTTTTGCACATGTAACAACTATGAGTCAATGAAACTTCCATTCCTTCTAGAATAACAGAAAACAACCAGGATTGAATGTGACTCACGGACCTTTTTAAATAAAAGACAGAGGACAAAGGCTAAGACAGGATTATTGCCAAGCATTTGAAACCGATCTGAGCTACAGAGTGAGAACCCATCTCTAATAAAAATTAAACAAAACATGGCTGCCTTGTCTGGCCTTAGTAGGTGAGGATGTGCCTAATCCTGCAGAGAATTGATGTACCAGGGCTCAGAGAGGAGAATAACCAGGGGCACGCACCACCCTTTCAGAGGAGAAGGGTAGAGGGCATGGTGGGGGAGGGATTTGGATTTAAGGGCATGCAATCACCACACCTGACTTAACTATCAGTCTTTAAATGAAAAAAAAATGTCGATACTCTTGATATGATTATCGATGATCTGTGTAAGAGAATTTGCTGAGCAAGATTTTCTGTTAAAAATGAAAGTGAATCAGTATGACCAGAATGAACTGAATGAGTTCCCATATCTTTTGTGTTTGAAGGAGAGGACTGTGGAATGACCTCTACTCAAGATTGACCTTTATCCTGTATAAAACCAAGACTCAGACTCATGTTCAAGACATTGAGAGTCTTATGTATTTAGCTGGAAAGGAAAGGGGGCCATAATGCTACAGAGAAAAGATTTTCTGCATCCATTCCTGAAGGACTTAATAATTAAACATACGAAATGTGGTTTATTCTGTCTGTTGGGTGAAGAAGTACTCTCTAAGGATAAGGACAATTTTAAGATTCATGGCTTCTCATCATTCTAGGACAAGAATAGAGAGACAGAGAACTTGCTTTCTCGAAGACACTGAATTCTCAATCCTTTTCACTTTTGCATTGTATTGCCTTCTTGTCATTTGGTCAAGGGTGAATTTTATAGCAGCAACTTATCAAAAACATTGCATTAATCCTCCATCATTTTTACCTTTCCTGGTGACTTCTTCCATAAACTCTTAAATCAACTAAAAATGTAAATCTTGACATATTTCTAATACAGTGTCCACCAATGATAAAATGAGAAGGGATTCAGCTGGAAGTTAGGGGCTACTGATATAAGGCCTCCTGGCTGTGGTCAGGTATTGTGATTAAATGCACAGCACCCAGGTAGATCTCCTGGGATTGCTACTGTATGCAAGGCAAAGCATTTTCCCATGACTTCCAAGCATCTATCCCCACAGATCACTCTGTTGATTCATCCATCCTGAGAAAGTTAAAAAGGATATTACTCAAAACCTGGCACAGAGATGCAGAATTTCAATAAGCTATTATGTCACCAAGTTTATGGCTTTTAAGGTGAGAGTGATGGTTATTGGACCCTTTCCTCCTGGACTTTCCTCTCCCAGCCTCCCAAGCAAGTGCTGTAATTATGGGACCTCACTTACCTGCTGGCTCATCTCTTTCATTTCCCACTTTCTGTTGTCTAGAGGTTCTCCTTGAACTTGGTATCCTTTTGAAATGGAAACAGCACGTGTTCATCTATAAGGTGCCTGTTGGTTATTGATGACCATCTTAACATCACCAAAATATTTGAACATAATCTATTATAGACACCCTTTTCATGCTAAGATAGAATGTCAGTGGCTAGAGGAGAAAAAGGCCATGATTTTCTATCCTTTTTGAGACAGAGTTCTTGGTTGGGGAGTTTCAGAGACCTGTGGGGCAAGAGTTGTTTGTAACACTTACAGAACTTTCCATTGAAGAACTCATATCATGCTCATTGTTTAACTGGCTAATAGATTTACTATGTTACACCATCAGGATCAGTTTCACATCTATAAACCATGCTTTGATGTTTGCCTAGTGTCTCTCTGTTGGCTACCAGCACCAACGTTAAGGAGTGGGTTAACGCTGGAAATATGGAGTTAGAAAGAAGAGCAGTAGCAAGAGAGAGTTAGGGATAGGATAGAGTGGCCACAGATACACCTACCCACGCGGAAGATACCTTAAACATTAGACAGGAGACATGACTGCTCAGCCATCTTGATTTTTAATGAATCTCCTTTGTTCCCCCAACAGGTATATTACCTGGGGCAAAAACCACTCCCCCCAAATGCATCAGCATGACAGTCCAATCAGCGACTTCCTTGTTTCTCTGTGGGGGTGGAACTTTCAAATGTAACTGGAACCAGGTTGGAGGTGTGTCGAATAGCAGGAGATGGGCAGAGAGGTGTGGCTATCAGAGGCAGGTCTCAAACCAGGAGGGTTACAATTCTTCCCTTTTTATTAGAAAACAAACAGAAGCTTTTTTCTTGTTAAAAACAAGATCTCTCTCCTATGAAATATTTCCAGTTCTGTCTGGTTTCTGAAATGGCTCCATGAGGTCATTTTCCCTAGTTAGATTGCAAATACTACGGGATATGTTAACAGCCAGCTTCACCTGTGACCTGGGCCTCAAATGTTTGCCATTAAGTCGAAGAAGAAGAGATGTCTCTGTTCATCTCCTTAAACAAGACTTGATGCAGAGGTGGAAAAGCAGAGGGTGCTAGATATTGGAATAGGGATGTCTGTTTCTAAAAGGCTTCAGACAAACCTTACAGAGTTGATTGTTTTCTTTGGCTCCTTATTGCCTTAAAATCAGAAATGTTGCTTTCTCCTCTGTGGTTTATTCTTTTCTTTCTACTGCACAATTTACTAAAGAATATGAGTAACCTAATCAGCGACATACTTCTGCAGTCCATAGTTAGAGGAATGCATCACTACCTTGATTATTTTCATTATTAGCATTATTTATTTATTTTTAACAGAACAAAGAGGCATCCCTCACAGTGATCCCTTCTGCAAAGACAGAGTTGGATGCTCTCAGAAAAGACTTCAGTAGTTCACGCTTGGGCTGAGCTAGCTCCCTGCCTTTTTGCATTCTGCTCATATTTGCTGCTGTAACTATATTGCAGAGCAGCAGGTGTTTCTCCTTAACTGAGTTCTTGTTTTGGCTTCTCTGATTTATATCTGTTCCTTACAGGCTTCCAAATTTTTGTTCTGCAGCATTGGGCCTATGAGCCATGGTAGGCTCAGTGCTTTCAATTTTTATGAACTTGAGCATACACACTCATGTGATCTTTTACTTTGGAAACTCAAGTTTTACCTAGAGGAATATTTTGACTTGAAAAATATTTACGTGAAGATTTAGAACCCCAAAGTTCTAAAGACTTTAAAAACTACAGAGTTGTTGCAAAGATTTAGAACTGTAGAGCACATACATTGTTATGAGGGATTATGAGACCTGAAAGAGATATCAGAGATATAAATTGTATTCTGAATTATTAAGTGAAAATAAGTTCAACACTATAAATATAGTGCTTCCTTCAGAATCTGGTGCACAAACGAAGTTTGCTAGATGGCTGCCAAGTATGGACTCTCACATTTCCTCTCCTCTCTCTCCAGCCACTTTGCCTTGGGGCATACACAGAGACAGTGATGATTCTCTGGGGGTCCTTAGGTTTGTTGTCTCTATGGTCTCGTTGGTTTCTCCTCAGTGAGGAAGGAGCCCCTCACTTGAACACTTGGCTCACTGCATCTCATTTTTGGCAGCACACTCACAAATCATGGTTGTTTCTTGGTATACCCCACTAGTACTGAACTTCTCTCTGTGGGTACCATCCCTGCTCCTCCTGGCACTGGTCTGGCCTCACTTCCATGGCAGTAGTCCTCACCCATGCTGACCTTTGAAGTAACAACCTTCATTCTCCATTACAGCACAGGCACATATAAGGTCAACATTTTGTTCTGTAATTCCTGCATCTGTTCCTTAATTACCCCCAAAAGTTATCAAAATTCAAATTCCAATAAGCAATTTTGGAGCATTTTCTTATGCTCTGCACAAAAAGGAGTTTACTGGAGAAATCGTAGGCCATTGCTGGGATTACCTGGAAGATCATGGGTAGTTGAGTGCCTGCCACTTGTGAAGGCAAAGGTGTGGAGCCTTACCCTGAAATGTAGACTTGCTCCAACCATCTTTGAAGCCAGTTTATTTATTTTGGTCATAAAAACCACTGTGAATAAAAACTGCATGGTATTGGTACAGTGACAGGCAGGTAGATGAATGGAACAGAATTGAAGGCCCAGAAATGAACCCACACAACTATGGTCACTTGATCTTTGACAAAGGAGCAAAAACCATACGGTGGAAAAAGGACAGCATTTTCAACAAATGGTGCTGGCTCGGCTGGCAGTTAGCATGTAGAAGAATGCAAATCAATTCATTCCTATCTCCTTGTACAAAGCTCAAGTCCA
>NW_022196895.1:81196197-81217149 GCF_008632895.1 Mastomys coucha
AAGAGGAACACTCCTTCTTTGCTGGTGGGATTGCAAGCTGGTACAACCACTCTGGAAATCAGTTTGGCTGTTCCTCCGGAAATTGGACATAGTTCAACCAGAGGACCCAGCTATACCACTCCTGGGCATATACCCATAAGATGCTCCAACATGTAATAAAGACACATGCTCCACCATGTTCATAGCAGCCTTATTTATAATAGCCAGAAACTGGAAACAACCCAGATGTTCCTCAGCAGAGGAATGGATACAGAAACTGTGGCACATCTGCACAATGGAGTACTACTCAGCTATTAAAAACAATAAATTCATGAAATTCTTAGGGAAATGGATGGATCTGGAGAATATCATCCTGAGTGAGGTAACCCAATCACAAAAGAACACACATGGTATGCACTCTCTGATAAGTGGTTATTAGCCCAGAAGTTCGGAATACAGGGAGAACAACACACAAATCACAAGAAACTCAAGAAGAAGGAAGACCAAAATGTGAACACTTCATTCCTTCCTAAAAGGGGGAAAAATACCCATGGAAGGAGTTGCAGAGCCTAACTATGGAGCAGAGACTGAAGGAAGGACAATCCAGCCTGATATAGCTGTCTCCTGAGAGGCTCTGACAATACCCAACTAATACAGAAGTGGAGGCTCACAGCCATCCATTGAACTGAATACAGGGTCCCCAGTGAAGGAGTTAGAGAAAGGACCCAAGGAGCTGAAGGGTTTGCAGCCCCTTAGGACGAACAACAATATGAACTAACTAGTACCCACAGAGCCCCCAGGTACTAAACCACCAACCAAGGAGTATACATGGTAGGACTGATGGTTCTGGCAGCATGTGTATAGTAGAGGATGGCCAAGTCGGTCATCAACAGGAGAAGAGGCCCTTGGTCCTGTGAAGGTTCTGTGCTCCAGTGTAGTGGAATGCCAAGGCCAGTAAGTAGGAGAGGGTGGAGTGGTGAACAGGAAGAGGGGGAAGGGAACAGGGGTTTGTTCTTGTTGTTTTTTGCTTTTGTTTGGAGGGCAAACTGGGAAATATGCCATGTAAATAAAGAAAATATCAAATAAAAGAAGAAAAACACTGAAGCTGGTTCCAAGTTTGCTTCTGTTGTTTTGATGATCTCTAACTTCAGACAGATCATCTTTAGAGGTCATCGATTGTGTCTGAGTCTGCTCTGCACTGCTATAACAGAATAGCTGAGGTTTGGTAAGAGGGAACACAGTTTTTTTTTTTTTTTTTTTTTGTGACAGCTCTAGAGTACCTGCAGTGCTGAGAGGTACACACGTGAGGAGGAACTTTATGTTGTATCAGTCTATAGCAGAAGGCAGAAGGGCAGGAGATGTCAGGAGAGCCAAAGCTAGCTGGAATTTTTTATTCCAGTTCATATCTACTTGCTATTTATAGCATCAAATTTAAGAGGGCAGAACGCTTGATGACCTACTCTCTTCTGATACTTCCTACCTATCAACATCACTGTATTGGGAACTTGGCTTCCAATACAAAGAACTTTGTGGGACACATTTGAATCATAGAATTCTGGATTGCTCTAAAGACTCAAGTCATCAGGCTGATGCATGCATTATACCATGAAAGACTGTGTTGGTGAAAGTGTTGAGAAACTTCCCGGGGGGGGGTTGGTGATTTAAAGCCCACTTAAATGTTTCCATGGATATTCTTAGAGTCTTCTCAACTTCCTCTCTGTCTCTCAACTCTTGCTGCTTTGGTAAACCCTGGTTCTGCTTGTGTCTGAGCTCCCAGCAGCCTTATTCATCTCCATCAAGGATGGCTGCACATACATAGTGTGGCAGAGTATTCCCAGAAACTGGCCAGTCTTTCATAAGTAACCAACAGTTGTGGAGATGCTGGTTCCACTCCCAGTGAGGAGAGAAAGCTTTGAATTTGGCATATACTATGTCATGGGACATAAATCAATACAATCTTCAGAAGGAATTTGTTGTCACACACCGCTTGGCTCACTTTTCTGGTCCAGTTCATTTTTCCTCTTGTTTTGGAAAAAAACATATCCCCAGGTACGAAAATTATCTGTCAATGTCATAAAGTGATATGATACCACAGAAATAGTGAGATACAGGATCTGTGTCTGGAAAGTGGAAAATGCAAGTTATTAGGAACTCTTGCACAGAGACATACAATCTGGGCATGAGAAAGTTTGGAGGAGCCCTAGACTCCCCGGCAAGAGAAAAGATTCATGTGTTAAGCTGAACAAAAGTGAGTCAGGGCCCAACATAATGTATATGGCCTTTCTAAAAAACTGTCCACATACCCAGCATCACCTAGGAAACTATCAGAGATCCAGTTGTCAACACAACATAAGTGGTTGTTCAAGGACTTTATCCTTTCACTTTAAGATGTATGTTATTTTCACTTGATGGCCAAAAATGGTGGTTATGACCAAGATTGCTGCAGGCATATTAATCTGGATCTCAACCAGAGTATATACTCTAAATTTCAATGGATTAATACTATAAAAAGCACAATCTTAGGTTCTAATCTGAAGAAATCAGACCCGATGCAATCATCAATACTCTTATTTTCATTATAATACATTAAGCCATGTATGCACCAGATGCTGCCTATTAATTTTTGAATGCCTACATATCCCCATTTGAATTTGTCAAACAAAATCTAGAACATTCATCTAACTAATCTGGACTCTTTTATATTGTTAACTAGATCATAAAGCAGTATGAAAGCTTATGATGTCACAGGAAGAGCTTGGTCAAGACAGTTCAATTCTGTGATGCTAGGAATAACTAAGAATTTATTCAGTAAGACCAAACATTTATTGGTAATTATTAGTAATAATTATGTTGAAAGTTCTGCACATGGTTGTGGGAAATATTTATAATTTCATAGGATATCTTTTTTTAGTTCACATGGTATTAATTCTAGAAGACTAAAAAATTGTTCACACTCAAGGAGAAAAAAAAATCATTACAAAATAAAGCCAGCTTGAGAATGTTATAAGCCAAACAATTGTGTGATTAGTTTGTGGATTCAGTTTAATATCTTTAAGCTCAGTAATGTTTATGCTAAGGTCAAAGTATTGCATAATAAGTGAACATCTGCAGATAGACTGGGCCACCAAATACTGAAAATTTTAATTTTGCTTATTTTAATTTTTTTCCATTCCATTCCATTTATTTATTATTTATCTTTACTACAGCATCAACCTCCCCATGCTGCCTTCATCTCTCTATTCTTTTTTCTCCTGTTATGTGTGTCCATCTGCATCATGGAACATTTGTGTCTTTGAATCCTGTTCTCCTATGCTATGTAACTTAACCATACATTTTCCATATCCTTACCTATGTTTTTAATATTTGGATTTTGGCTCATCTGTATAAGAACCTAGAGGGGGTATTTTGAAAAGTATAGATTTCTGTGCTTTAACTCTGTGTATGCCCTCCAGTTTATTCATCTCTCTCTGGTGTTTTCTTTTTTAGGTTTAACAATATACTTGCACTTTGCTCTCTTACTTGTTTGCAGCTACACACACAAACACACACACGTTTATACATAAATCTATAAACACACACATATTTGCACACACATATATATCTGCACACATATCTATATCTATACACATTCACATATTCCCTAACATATCTACACACATCAATCTATACACACTCATATAATATAAACACATATGTACATAAACACAGAAATTATCAACATACACATTTCTATATCTGTACATACATATATATCCCCTACACACATCTACATATGTACATATCTGCATAAGCACATGAACACATACACATTATCTATACACACAATTACACATACATACATACATATATACACATACACACACATATTAAAAATACAAAGAGCCCATGAACAACTTGTGTACTAAACATTTTGTGGATACAGTGATATTTGGATACCTATTTTAAGATTCAGCTGATCTTGCTAGTGTGGCAAGTCAGAACTTTTCCTTCCTAGAAAAGAATGACCATTTTTTCTTATCCCTCCAACTTTCTCTAGTGATAATTAAAAGTGGAAGGCAAAGAAAGTAAGAACCACATACTGGGAAAATAACCTTGGAAGATATTTTAGAATATAGGTCAAAGCAAATATTTGGATTTCTCACTTTGAAATACATCTCACCACGTTATGCCTCTGACATATCCATTATTGCCTTATCTCATGTATCATTTTACATCTTAATCTATTGATAGACACATTGGAGAGGCAATAATAGTAATGAAATTGCACATAGAATGCAGCTCATTGCTTTTATATCATTTCAGTTACAATTACAACCTCTATTTTTAATAACTGAAGATCTCAAGGATAATTACAGAGCTGAAAAAAAATTTAATTTATATGGAAACAACCCCAAACTGTCAAATTATTCTTAATACTCTCAGAATTGTTTAGAATTGCATAGATTGCTAGCTAACAGAGGAAACTAGAAACTGTCACGCTACTTGCAAAATCCTAAAATATGAATTATTTTGTCAAGATTTTGAGGCAAAGCTCAGAAGTCCCCATGGAGCTGATGTAAATCTGTCTCCTAACACCAGTGTGTTTTTTCTGTGGACTGGACTGTGCAATGATGCAATGTGAATTAAAGCAACAAGGGAGCTTCAGGATTTAAATAACAGATCCTTTCTAAGAAAGGTAGATTGTAATCTGAAGTCTAAACCTGATTATCCCAGAGGATTCAAATAAAAGGCATGATTAAAAACTATTTGTTCTTAGTCGTAAATCTCACAAAGCCTGAATTGTCAGTTTTAGATGTTGTCAACCATTGGTTTTCAGTGTTATTCCATCCTAAATCAGGAAGACTTGTCCTGGGTTCAGCAGATGTCATACTCTCCAGACCCTGTGAATTCAAAGGGCAATGGGACCAACAATGGATGATGGACTATCGCTAAAGAGATGGGCTGCTTAAAAATAGTCAGCAAAAGTGCTGAAGGGAGGTGACAGGTGCTGAAGGGAGGTGACAGGTGCTGAAGGGAGGTGACAGGTGCTGAAGGGAGGTCACAGGTGCTGAAGGGAGGTTGCAGGTGCTGAAGGGAGGTCAGGAGGTCACAGGTGCTGAAGGGAGGTCACAGGTGCTGAAGAGAGGTCACAGGTGCTGAAGGGAGGTCACAGGTGCTGAAGGGAGGTCACAGCAGCTACTGCACTTGCTGTGCTTTCAGAAGACCAGAGGTTGGTTCCCATCATCCATGTCAGGTAGCTCTAAACCACATGTATCCAGTTCCTGAGTATCTGATCCCCAATCTAGTCTTTATAGACACTTGTGTGCATACACACACACACACACACACACACACACACACACACACACACACACACACACTTTTAGAAATAGTCATAAAGTAAGTGTGGATTTTGGCATTGATATGTGATACAGACTTAACTCTTAGTCAGAATTGATCACTCATGTATGTTCATTGCAGGAGGATCCACCTAGAGCCACGGCTACATGCTTGTGTGTAGCAAGCCAACCTAACTGATTCTTTACGCTAAGTATCAGCCATACAGCTTCCCCCAGCTTCAATCAACAGAATACTTTATGGTTCTAAACACTGAGTCTTCAGGTGTAACCGATATTTAAACCACAGATTTGCTGCTTTAAGAGTGGTAAATGACACTAGAATGTACTTAGTAACAAATTTCACACTGCTTTAAAAAGATTTAACTAAAAAAACATTTTACAGTAGGGATATGTCTCTTCCTCTTTCTCAAAAGGCATTCCAAATTACAAGGAGAAAAGGATCCCCAGGGAGCAGAAAATGGCCATCACATTTAGACATAAGCAGAAGGACAGTATCATCAAATATCCAAGTTCAACAGAAGACAATCCTCGATCAAACACAAAAGACTGATGGAAAGAGCTGAGAGGAAATGTTGACCTGATAGTGTTTTTAGAGACACCTTAATTAAGATCCTTGGAAAACTAAAAGAGCAGAGCTCCCTCCCTTAGAAATAAAGGATGCTCTTGGAATACTCAGAAAGAGGGACTGTTTGATACTGGAGGATAACTCCAATATAATATTTAACAATAATTGAAGTTTTAGCATAAAAGGAAGTAGAAATAAATACTGGAGGGAAAAGGTGAAGAAGTCAGAGGACCAGTCTTGAGGGCTCAATAATAGTGGAGGTTTCAGAAAGACTGAATGGAAAGTTCTAGGGAGAAAAATTATCAAAAGAATAACATATTTTATTATCAATTAATTATTTTATTTTATTTATATCCCAAATGTTACCCCCTCAGAGTTCTTCATCACAACCCCCAATTAGGTCGAGGCCCCTATGGCAGTGTTAGGGGAAGGACTGAAGGAACTGAAAGGGATGCAACCCCATAGGAAGACCAACAGTATCAACTAATCTGGACCCAGGGTAGCTCCCAGAGACTGAGCCACCAGCCAAAGAACACACATGGGCTGGTCAAGGTCCCAAGGCACATATGTAGCAGAGGACTGAATGCTTTGTCTGGCCCCAGTGGGAGAGGATGACCTTGCAGAGGACTGAATGCTTTGTTAGGATGAGCTTAATCCTGTAGAGACTTGATGTTCCAGAGAAGGGGGATGCCAGACTGGGGGGCACTCTCTCATAGTACAACATTTTTACAGGGTTAAAGATGAGTAATTTTAATAAAAAATGATCTAATAAATGTCCAGCACAACAGATAAAGGGCTCATCTTGTACTGTCGTGATTTCAGGCCGATGACAAGGAAACATCCAGAAAAATTTCCAGACAGAAAATTAACCTCTCTGGTCCAGGAAATCCCAAAGAAAGACATGAGATTCGGCAGCAGTACCACCACAGCCTCCTCACCTTACACATCCAAGCTTAGACAGGCTCATCCTGCTGTGAACACAGAGTAAAGAAACATTGACTTCTATTATATCTAGTATTTTCTTTCTTGTGTCTTTATGAAATCTCTAGGGAGATACATTTCCATGAATTTCGAGAGGAAAAGCCAAAGAGGTGGATGCTGCTTCAGGACACCGAGAATAGATGTGGATGAGATAGACACAGACTTGCCACCACGAACGTTTGGAGCAAGTTCCAAGTGAGTGCCTAGAGCCTGTGATCCTATAGAAGGATAGTGGGATGACCTTACACACCATCAAATGTTGCAGAGGCATAGAAAATATTCAGAGAGAATAAAATAATGAAGAAATGACATGTGTATCAACTTCAGGTAAAACAAAATGTAGCACAAAAATGGAAATAGAATTGCATATGTTTTGAAAAGAGAAATATTTTTTGTGTGTATAACCATAAATACTACATTTAGTCTAATTCAAATATACATGATTATAATAACAGGATAAACAGAGGAAAGAAATACAGAAGTACATTGAAATCTAGTTCAGAAATTCCTATTGGTATTATATACTAAAGTGGAGAGGTAAGAAAATGGCATCTATCTTTACGTATGCAGTATTTGGAGATGTCAGAGGAGTAACAGAAGCACTGAATGGGGATTTCCTGAGAAAGTGAAGAGGGGAGTGGTGCTTTTGTTTAGTTGCTTGTTCTAATCTTTTCAGAACAATTTAACTAATATGAAAAGCTATCTGTGAGAGCTGAGTATGCACTTCAATGGCAGAACATGTTCTTAGCATGTGGGAGGTCCTGGGTCCCACTTTATTAACACACAAAACACTATTCGCAGGTATATAGTCCAGATGAAAAAATGTTAATTAAAACTCAAGAAACTTCAACATATCCTAATAGGCTGGCTTCCTAAACAAGTACCTGGCCATACATTGAAATTGTCTCCCACTATCATGTTTGAAATTAATGCCTGTAACTTCTTTGCCTTGGGCCATGTAAAATATGAAATTTCAATAAAACTGTAAAGAAATACTTCCAAAAGATGATTACACATTACTGCAATTCCACTCCAGGAGACCTGATTATAGATTATCAGTGCTTAGCAGTTTGGACTTAGCATTAGACAGGCCAGAAGGAGAAGTACATTTTGCTATGAGACAAAGTAGATGTTTAGCTGGGGGATGCAAGTATTGATTTCTCAGAGAGGGAATGTTCTGTGTCTCAGATTTTCAAAAATCATAGAGATACGTGATAGTCAACGATGGCTGGGGGTAGGCTTGTAACTTTCTTCAGTGGTGTAGCCACTCACAAGTTACCCATGCTGCAATAAGAAGCCCCAACTCATGTGCATTCAAACAATCATAACACAAGGATGTGAAGGGGGAGTACCTGTTAGAAAGAAGGGTTCCAGTGGCAAAGGAGAGTATAACGTCTTAAAAAAGACTAAAATTCATTATATATATGCCAGTTATGTATATCATAGTTACTAAAGACTAATAAATAAATACATATATTTAAATTTTTAGAAGTCAAGGAATGAAAAGCATGAAGGAGAAATAACTGAAAGAGCCCTAGATTGAGACTTTAAACAATCACTGAAATGTACAAAATAAATCATGATTAGAGATGTCTATTTTTAATTAAAGAATCATCTGAATAGCCCTTTTGTGGCACAGTTCTCATTGCTTGTTACATTGATTTTTTTTTTTTTTTGGTTCTGCCATAATATACTTCTTCCCCCTTGTTGAATTTAGACTTTGCAGAAAGTGTTAGATTTTTATTGCTTCAAATTAGAGTCTTTAATTTCACCTATAAAACATGTGAAGAATAAATATGGGTAAGTATCTTTCACCTTACTTGTCCCAGTTTGCTAGGAGGTAAATGTTCTAAGCAGGAGATCAATACTGTAGCTATATTTATCTCCTGTACAGAGTGAGCCATAGCTCTGGTGATGCGAATATCTTCTGAGTAGCAGCAGTGCAAGCAGAAGCTCCACCTGGTTATGAGCTTCTTCGTGGGTCACCAGCCAACAGATGGTGAAGTTGGACCACCTTGATTCTCTATTTTGGGATTTACTGGGAACAAGGGAGTTTTCTGCTCCTCCTTTCCATTTCTCTTTCTGGCTCTCTATATCTCTTTTCTATCTTTCTCCTCTGTTTGGCAAAATAATTTTGATTGTGTATACATACTGTTTCTAACAGTGGTGTGTGTGTGCATGTCTGTGTGTGTGTGTGTGTGTGTGTGTGTGTGTGTGTGTGTGTGTATCTGTTAGAGCTATAAGCAGGTGTTCAAGTGTAGGGGAGGGTAAGGTATTAACATTCAGACCTCTATGGATGTATCTGTAACTACACATTTATGGTCATTTTTGCAGAATAACAAAAATGAGCGTGTCTTTGTGCCTCTGTACTGCTCTGGGCATGAGTTGGCCTTTCTGCAGAAGAATCAAGTTAATTAGGACCCTTTTCCTAACTTTTTTCTATGTCAAATATTTTAGCTTCACCAGCTGGTGCGCACAATCAGAAGTGCTTGATTTAAAGAGACAGAGCTCTGTGCCTTGCTGTGAACGATTTTGCTCTTCATTTGTCTCTGAACATCCCCCAGACTTTTAGCCATGATCACAAGATAAGGGCTGCAGGCTACTGAGTGATTTCTGATGAAGAACCACCCCACTTTAACATGAACTTTCATCACGTTTGTCAAGTCACTTCTGATTATGAATTTTGTACACAATTTTGTGTACAACATGCATAGATTCTTACATATACATTTCAAGCCACCTGCAAAGCGATGGTCTGAGAAATTCCAACCTCTGGTGATCTGAGGTGCTCAGGCAGTTCTTTTGAAAACAATATAATGACAGAGGCAGCTTTACAAGACAAGTGGCTGGTAGTCTCAGGGCACACACACACAGAATAACGCATGGTTGCCATTTGTGTTCAGCTAACCCCTTCTATTCCTGTTCTACTGGTACCATCGTTCTGGAAAGATTTCCTTACTGGCTTCAGAAATCCTCTCCAGCTATGGTATTTATGGTGAGAAGAACACTCTCCTTTTCAAAATTGCATTTAATCAAGGATCATCCTCCTGCCTCACAATCAAGGATTATCCTCCTGCCTCACAGCTATTCCCCTCCTCACCCTAGACATCATCAGTAGAATACCAAAACTGCCCCACAGCTATTCCCTTCCTCACCCTAGACATCATCAGTAGAATACCAAAACTGCCCCATAGCTATTCCCTTCCTCACCCTAGACATCATCAGTAGAATACCAAAACAAGTCTGTTGGGCCAGCTTCAGATAGCTGTACAAGTAGCAAATACTTTTAGGTCTTGACTCAGCAAATTATATGATGAGTGTTCTATAATGCCACTTTGATCTGATCCAGTTTTCCATATTTTTGTGTGTGTGTGTGTGTGTACATGTGTGTTGATGCATGTATGTGTGTATGTTCATTTGATAGTGAGAGAACAATGTTGGATGTTATTTCTCAGATGTTGGCCACATTCTCTCTCTCTCTCTCTCTCTCTCTCTCTCCCTCTCTCTCTCCCTCCCTCTCTCTCCCTCTCTCTCTCTCTCCCTCTCCCTCTCTCTCTCTCTCTCTCTCTCTCTCTCTCTCTCATTGAGACAGAGACTCTCACTGTCCACTCCTATAGGCTAGGCTGGCTGGAATTGAGTTTTAAGGACTGATTTGCCTACTTCTTCCCAATGCTGGGATTATGGGCACGTAACAACATGCCCAGGTTTTTAATGATGGTTCTGAGGAGTTAAGGTCATGTTCTCATGCTTGTCTTACAGGACTAAGCCATCTTCCTGGTTATACCCACTTCTTTTTTCTGATAACCACCATTCTCTATATATGAACATTGAACCCCAAGGATATATAGATGTTTGGGGTACAGACTTGCATTTTGTCTTCTTAATACAAACATAGACATCTTGGAAGAGGGAATCTTAACTGACAAAATTCATTCATTAGATTGCCTGTGGGCAAACCTGTGGAGCATAATGCTTATTAATACTTGCTATGGGATGGACAACTCACTGTGGGCAGTGCCATACCTAGGCAGGTGGTCCTGAGTTACATAACAAAGCAGGCTGAGTAAGCCATGAGGAATAAGTCAGTGATACTCTAACAATAACAATAACAGTGTTACTCTAAGATCTTTGCTTCAGTTTCTGCTTATAGGTTCCTGCTCCTATGTTGACTCTCTTATGATGGATTTTAGATTGTAAAATGAAAAACCTCTTCCTTCAACAATTTGTTTTTGGTCATGGTGTTTATTACAGCAATGGGAAGCAAACTATGGCGCCACTGTCCAAAATTCTTGTCAAAACCAAACTCACAGATTTATACGTGCTCAAGAGCAGAGCTCATTCCTATTGATGGAAGCAAGCTCATCTAATCCAGACACACAGTAGAAGGGTACACAGTCTAATTACCTCCATAGAATAAGAGGCTGATCCAGTCCAAGTTCTTCAAAAATAATTTTTAAAAGTAAATCTGTTACCAACAACTACATCACAAACCTGTCACCTACATGTATTAACATTTGCCTAACGGTATGGAGCATCCCTTTCTGAAATTATAATCTAAAGTGTCTCTACATCGCAGTGCTGCTCTTTCTGCTACCTTTCAGCCATTCTGTCATCTTTCAGTTCTTCAGTGGACTACATATTTTGGGTTTCACAGAAGTGGGATTGAATGTGAGGCCTCATGCATGCTGGGTTAGATTCCGTTGTTAATACTGCTCAGAGACTCTCTGAAGGAGTCTCCCATGGAGAGTTGCCCCCATCAGATTAGCCTGTGGTCATGTCTGCAGGGACTTGATTGTTAACTGATGTAGGAGGGTACTGACTACTGCGGACTGTGCTGACACCTGGCAGGCGGGCATACATTGGGCTGTATAAAACCGCTAAAAATAAGAGCATGAGAGCAATCCAGGAAGCAGTGTCCTTCCATGGTTGCTGCTTCAAGCTCTTGCCTTGAGTTCCTGCCTTGGCTTTCCCTGGATGATGGACTAGAACCTGTAAACTGAAATAAAACTTTTTTTTTCTCTCCAAAATTGTATCTGGTCAGAGTGTTTATCCTATGAAAAGAAGAGAAAACTAGGATATAGGGCAAGCCATCTCCCAGTGAGTTACACCCAAGCTCTATCGGCACTCTATGTTTTGAGATAGGGTCTCAGTAAGTTGCTGGAGCTGATGTCAAACTCACGTTTTAACAGGCAGCCCTTCAGCTGGCTTTCTCCCTGACGCATCCTAGGTGACTCTGATAACCTGCCTTCGCCACCAGGCCAGGCTATGAATGCCTTGTTATTTTGAGATTACCATTGTGTTAAATCCAGTGTTGGCACTCTCAGGTCGAATCTGTGTGGGTTTATAACTGAGATGTTCATCCTTTACATATGCAGGATATATATATATATATATATATATATATATATGTATGTATATATCTGTATATATATGTATTTATATATAGTGTGTGTTATATAATATATTATAATGTAATATATTATGTGTATGTTACATAATATATTATAATGTAATATATATTGCGTTATATAATATAATATTATATACATACATACACACACATATACATATATGCATTCATACACATCTAAGAGAAAAGCTTAGTTCTTTATGAAAACAACTGAACACGAATTTTGAAGTTGATTCTATATTTTTAGTTTGTTTCCTCTGTATGCCTTGTAAACTGTCCTTTCTCACATCTAGCTCTCTACTATCCCTGCCCACCCTGTTCCCCACAAATCTCTGTCCTGTTCATGTCTATTTGTCAACCTTTACTCTTAAATATTTTTTAAAAAGAAATTGTTTATAAAATTCTTAGGATGAGTAGGTATTATTTTGAGTTTAAAACCCTACTTATGCAAACCATCGTGTTAAGAATGCAAACCTGGATTTAATATAATTATATTCAGGATACTAAAATCTTGCTATGTATTCAAGAGGGAAAAATTCATCTTAAAAATCTGAAAAGACTATAATGAGCTTTAATTATAACAATATGAGTTTATGAGGTTAAAAAACAAAAATCTGTCAATATTATGTATATAATTTTGTTCAAAATATATTCCTACAAATTGTATTCTATTAGTTAAATATTTGGAAGCATAACAACTGTCCACATTAAAATAGGCTTAAATTATACCACAATCATGGGTGTTTGACTGGCAGTAATTGGAAGGGAAAGAAAACGGAGGCACTACATGAATGTCATATATGTATATAATGTATTCTTTATTTCTTAAGGAATATTTTTAAATCATAGAACAATATCAGTATATTTAAGCAGAGACAATCACTTTATTCAGAGATAACTTGTTTATCTGTAGGTTTAGATTTTTTCAAAACCTACTTTAATAAGGGTTGTCAAATGCTTCAACTCCTTCTTCTAGCCAACTGTTCAAAGGTAGGGGAGAAGAAATGGTAAAAGGACAAGAGCACGTGGACCTGGTTAAAAGTAGTTCTTTGTGGTGATTCCAATCTCCATTTGTCACGATACCAGCAATCCAGTTCAGTAGCCAGGCCTCTGCTGAATCAGCATGAGTCAGTGGGAGTGACCAGAACCAACCAGGACACCCAGAAAAGTTCTTTGCCATGCCTCTATCAACAAAGTAAAGATCAGTGAAGATGTGAGACCGATGAAGCAGTCTAGCTCTGCATATACACCTTCAACTGTCCGCCGAATCCTATTTTTGCTTTCTTCAAACATCATGTATTCTCCCACAGGTACTGCCTCAGTAAAACACCACATGAGTCTGCATCACATGCAACAACCAGAAACTTCTACTACATGCATCAGTTTCAGCATGTGTGTCTATTTCCAAAGAATCAGAGCCTTGATGATTGGAAAGGCTAACTCCCTGCTTGTTCTCCTCCCTCTTCTATGTTGAACGTGCATTTAGACTCACCGGATCTTGATGGACCTTTCCGTGTGAATGCATGTATAACAAACAGTTTCTTGCTCTGCATGTGAACTTCCCCAGAACCTCAGGATAGCAGTTACTGAGGTTAGCATAAGAAATGGCTTGCTTATAGTTAATGTTGTATGATATGGTCTCTGGCAAGACAATCGACTTGTGTTGGAATTCAAGTGTATTTGTATCTTTATGCCTGCCTCCTGCCTGAAGAATGAAGAGAGCTATGGAGCTTGTGGTTTGTCATTGTGAATGGGAGGTACAAGTCTCTCTTGGGATTTTAAGGAAATTGTGTTGAGTATGTCCCTGAGGAGCTGGGGTGACAGCTGTAGGACCATGATGCACAGTTTAGTAAGTTGCTACTTTTCAGCCCCCTAGAACTCAAGGGGCCCTAAAGACCGTGGTAAAGTTTAGTGAACCCTGTGGTATTGCCCAGCTTCTCATTTGTGATCTGGACAATAGAGATGGTGGAGGAAACAAGAATGCTGATAGCCTAGTTTCTTTGTCTTCCTCCCTCTCTCCCTCCTCTTTCTCTCTTTCTTTCTGTGTGTACCTGTGTATATAAGTATGTGTGTACACATGCGCACAGTGCATACTGAGACATCCAACTTTAGGTTCCTCCCTCTCTCCCTCCCAACCACCTCTCTCTTTCCTTCTGTGTGTACGGATGCACACAGTATATGAGGCATGCAACCTTAGGTGTGGATCCTTAAGACCCCATTCCATATTTTTATTTGAGACAAAATCTCTCTCTGGCCTGGAACTTGTCTAGTAACTGTTGCTAGCTAAATGAGCCACAGGGATCTACTTCTCCATCCCCACTGTTGGGATTACAAACACATACCAGAAAAACCTGGCTTTTAGTTTTACATGGCTTCCAGGGATCAAACTTGAGTCCCTATGCTTACTTACAAGGCAAGCATTTTACTTCCTGAGCTCACTTCCAAGCTCTCTGTGTCTTGTTTCTGGGTGATATCATAATCTACCTTTTTAACTAGTCAGACCTTCGCTCCAATAACCACAATGTGATTTATTGATTGTGGATATGAGTTTTAAGTTCTTCCTTTCCTACTGAAATTTTCTACAGTCCATCAGATAAACTGATGGTGTTAAGAAAGACTGCACACTTTATTGCATGCTCATGCATGGGAGGTATATGCATACCCATATGAGACTAAGGAAAGACAAGATGGTTGAGCCCCTACATAGAACTTGACAAGGGCTAAGGAGTGGCCCCTTTGGGAGGAGGTAATGAACTCTTCAAGGATGGGCAAGGTGTATGTCCAGCAAGGTTGTCTGTCTATACAGATGAAACCTCTTTGACCATCTCTGCACATATATCAAAACCCAGAATCCTCTTCCTGTTGGTAGAGTTTTCTCAGGATATAGGGGTGGGGTGGACATTAGGTAGCAAAGCCTTGTGTGCCCTCTGGTCCTTTATTAATCTGACAGCAACTGATTGCTCCGTACAAAGGGATAATTTTTCAGACCTATGCATGCAGTAGATATTGCTACTTTCTTTGAATAGTTAACAGGAAACACATTTGAGATGTGTATTTTACCCTCCCATATCTGAGACTACATTGAACCTACAGAGAAATGTGAATATTCCCAACAAAACATACAGTAATTATATTTACATAAGCATGACAATATTTTATAGTGGAGAGCTATAAGGTTCCTCATTGTTTTATACATTTTATCAGTTCTAAGTATGTCATGATTAAAACCATTAAAAATCATGTAGGAGAAATATAACTTATGCACAAAAACATGCAATTCAGTTGTTCAAAGCAGATAAACTTTAACCTTGTGACTCTGGTCATATAGCCACATCTCGGATTCAGAGGATGCCTTATGCGTCCGATCCCCTCTCTCGGAGGCAACCTCTGTGATCTCTCCCCATATTTTCTGAATGTTCATATCTTTCTAAGAGTCCCCTCGTCTACCTATGATTTATTGGCCAGATCAAGCTGCAACACTGGATATGCACTTTTTCCTAAAAGACAAATTCACAAAGAAGGCACATTTTATAAAAATAGCTTGAGCATGTGACTGCCAAGGGTAGCAGTCTGAGCCAACTCAGCAGTGGCTGAGACCTGAAGAGGAATAAATACCTGCGCTCAGGAAGCCTTCCACTCAGGCAGCACCACAGGCTCAGGTTGCTGCCAGGAACGAGCTGAGCGACTTGAAGGCTTTGAATGGAGTGGCGCAGGATGCAGATGCAGACAGCCAAACCCAGGGGTGAGGATGGGTACCTTACCCCGCTCCCTGCTGCTCAGTAATGCCAGTTAGAGCCAGCGTGCCCTCCCTTGCTTCAAAGTGGAAAAGGAAAACTTTTCAACTGGCATCTTCCAAAGTCTTCTTTTAAAAAAATGTCTTCTTGCCTCATTTCCAATGTAGCGTTTCCTCACTTCAGGTGAAAAGGAGGCGTGGGTGATTTAAGCACAGAGAATAATTCTCTGGATAGGATGGAAGGATTAGATTCCCACCAGTCTTTCTGTTCTGATTTAGTAGCTGCAAAAGGAAGGGGCTTCTGTTCTTCCCATGAGTTGTATTTCTTCTTTTTTTGGCTTCTATTGAACCGTCTTATCTGACCTAAAGCAATGTAATATTGAGTTAGAGGGAAAAACTTGAATTGTAATTTTCTGCCCGATGCTGTACAGTCTCACAGACATTGGTCCACAGAATGTTCATGTTCTTCCATGTAGCCCCGTTTACCCTTCACGCTGTGTTGAGACTGATTCCTCAAGGGAGATAGGATAAGCTATGCTGAACAACTGTATAATTTCTTTCACATTCTGTGATAGAACTGCTTTGTAGAGACAACTTCAGGGAGGGAAGGTTCATCTTAGCTCTCTGTTTCAGAGGAATTACAATATGTCCTGGTGAGGAAGGTACAAGAAGGAGGGCCTCCATCTCTAGGTCACAACATGTGTGCTGGGTAGTCTTTATTGTTAACTTGACACAACCAAGAGTCACTGGGAAGAGTTGCAATTGAAGGATCGCCCAGATCAAATTGGCTGTCCATGCCTGTGGGGAACTTGTCTTGATTGTTGATGCTTCTGGGAATGCAGCCAGGACACTTTGGATGGTGCCACTCTTGCACAGATGGTTTTGAGTTACATAACATATTCTTTTATATTTGTAAGTTAAAATTTTATTAAATTATTAAATAGAATAATTAAATAGAAGTATTTAAATTAATTATTAATTAAATTAAATTAAAAAATAATTATTTAATTTTATCATGCTACTTAATTACATCAATCATTAAATTATTATATACATTAATAATTATTAATATAGATTCATTGTTTCTTAATCAATAAATTATTAAATTAATCTATTGACTTAAATGTTTTTAAGTTAGAATAAAATTACAGCACTTCTTTTTACTTCCTCCAGATCTTCCCATATTCCTTCCCTTCAACTTTTCCCATTCCACCCCCTACCCAACTCTCAAAAGGATAGACGTACATGGAACTAGGGAAACCTTGTGGATAAAAATAATAATCTTCTGAAATTAAAATTTTGATTCATAAAAAAGAAAAGAAAAGAATGCCAAGGGGAGGTATCTAATAATAAGCAATACTCCTCTGTGGTTTTCACTCCAGTTTCCTGCCTTGACTTCTCTCAATGATGGATTGGAATCTGGAAGTATAGGGTAGAATAAACCATTACCTTCTCAACTTTCTTTTGGACATGGTGTTTATTCACAGCAACAGAAAGAATATTAGAACACATGGCAGCAGGCCAGACCACAGGTCTTTTATCAATCCAACTCCAATGACATTTTGCCTCTCAGACTTTTCCTGGGGGATCCACAATTTTCAGAGTGGCACAGAAAGCTGGGGATGGGAGGTGGATGTGGGGCATGGGGCATGGGGCATGGGGCATGGGGTATGAGCACATAAAGCATAAGCCTATGAGAGAAATTTCAGTTCCAAACTATAAAGTTAATATAAACAAGAAATTCTAAGCTAGTATACCCAATTCCAGTCACTATTGCAACACCTCTATAGTTGGGGAAGATGAGTTCTTTAGTCATGTCCCATGACTGTACCCAGAATAAGCCATATACCTTTCAAGGTGACTGCATGTCCTAAGGCCATGAGGCTGAGACCTGGGGTGCTTAGAACATTGCATATTGTTAGATCCAGTAAAGGTTCCACATCGGGAATGAATCTAAGGTCTGCAGTCTTGAGGCTGACAATGAAAGCAACTGTGCTGAATAATGAGAGCCCACATTGTGATGGGCTTGCCTGGGATGAGTATGGAACTGTGCAAAGGCAAGGGATGGTTTGGTATTTGGTTTTGTTTTGGTTTGGTTTGGTTTGGTTTGGTTTTGGGCTTTTCGAGACAGGGTTTCTCTGAGTAGCCCTGGCTGTCCTGGAACTCACTCTGTAGACCAGGCTGGCCTCGAACTCAGAAATCCGCCTGCCTCTGCCTCCCAAGTGCTGGGACTAAAGGCGTGCGCTGCCACCACCACCCGGCAAGGCAAGGGATGGAATCATGTGTCTTTATCATGCGTGCATTTTTGTGTACGGTTCCAGGAAGTCATCCTCTTACTACTTAAACATGTTTAGAACAGTAGTTCCCCAACTGGAGTAACTAGTGAGGGAACTAGTTCCAGTAACAGTTCGCCAAGGAAAGAGTGCTCGCCTAGGTGGGCACAGACTTGCGGCAAGGCTGCAGCTTTGGGGAGGGCTGTGCTGAGCCATGCTCAGCACTCTTTAGCAGGTCTTTTCTTCTCTGCCCCAGTTTACACTCCACTTTTACTCTATGTACTGGATGGTTTTGTGTGTCAACTTGACACAAGCTGGAGTTATCACAGAGAAGGGAGTTTCAGTTGGGGAAGTGCCTCCATGAGGTCCAGCTGTGGGGCATTTTCTCAATTAGTGATCAAGGGGGTTAGGGCCCCTTGTGGGTGGTGCTATCCCTGGGCTGGAAGTCTTAGGTTCTATAAGAGAGTAGGCTGAGCAAGCCAGGAGAAGCAAGCCAGTAAGGAACATCCCTCCATGGCCTCTGCATCAGCTCCTGCTTCCTAACCTGCTTGAGTTCCAGTCCTGACTTCCTCTGGTGATGAAAGCAGTGTGGAAGTCAACTGAATAAACCCTTTTCTCCCCAACTTGCTTCTTGGTCATGATGTTTGTGCAGGAATAGAAACCCTGACTAAGACACTCTAACTCTACTAAATACCTGAGCCAGCAACATTAGTCTTTATTTATTTATTTATTTATTTATTTATTTTGGTAATTGAATGCCTTTTTATTTATATTGAATACAACCTATAAAGTCATGTATAAAATATATAACTAAAACAAGTAAAGGTTAGTAATTGTCCACGTAGAACCTATGCATAAGAATCAAGATGACTACTTACATTATATCAGAGCAAAACAGAATAAAACTAGGAACCAAGAACAAGTCAATAGTTAGTCTTATACTCTGGTAGGAGCTTTATTCTTTGCTACAAAGTAACTTTATGGCCAGCCTAGGATATGTGAGACATGGTCTCACCAAACAAATTGAAAGAAAGACAAACAACCAAACATCTCTTTCCAATGCCCTTCAGACTACCTTCTGTACAGTCATGGTGTGCATGCAGACCCAATCCACACAACCAAACTCCAGTAAAAGGCAGGTCTCCCTTGCATCAAGTGAGGCCGAGGGCAGGGCAGCTAACTAAGGCGTTACACTTTTTATGTCATAGGGGTAAGGCATTAGGATACTTCAGGGCCTCTAGTATTCCTGAGTTAGAACACTCAGCAAATAAATCTTGACCAGACTGACCTAACTTCAATCCCTATAACCCACAAGGTTTTAAAAGACTAAACATAAATTTATAGATAAATATAAAAAACATTAAGCATGAATTTATGAATAAAGTTTGCTCAGTGGATTCTCTTTCTAGATTAAAATAAATTAAGAACTGTGCGCTTTCAGGATAACTGAAAGTTCATATTGTGTCATGATTAAATGCAGATAAAGCAATTTATTTCCCCTTTATTGTTTAGAATACAATTTGTTGTAAAAGATAATCTCACAATTTATAATCTGTACATTTTTATTAAGCATTAGACTTTACCAGGCCTTTTTTTTTCAAATGGATTGGATATTTAGTAATTATCTTTTCTCCATTTAAGCTTCTTAACGCTTCATAATCCCTGCTCCAGAGTGACCTTTGCCAGGAGGCTGGCTGGCTGCCAAAGAGTGGACATTAGCATTAGAATGTGTGTATCCTGAAGGCTCCCCCAGATGGAGTCTCTTAAAAGTGTATTTCCCAGTTGCCTTAAGGATTCCAATTAAAAGTGAATTCTCTATGCTTCGAGCAGATGGGCTGAAAATTGTCAGAGCAATTCTGTGTCTTTTTTATTTTTAAACATTTATTTATTAAGTATGCATAAGGGTATGTGTCAGTACACGCACATGTGTGCTAAGCATTTGTGTAGAACGTAAAAGAAAAAACCGTGGGAGTCACCTTTCTCCTTCCACCTGTGGCTTACAGAGATTGAACTCAAGTCCTTAAGCTTGTTAGCAAGCACCTTCATTTGCTGAGCCCTCCTGCTGGACCCTGAAAACTCTTCTGCCTGGAACTCTGGAAAAAACTGCCCTGGAGAAATTTTGACTGATGTTGAGATAAATACTACACCCATTATGTACAGAGATATCTGAGTCAAATTCAAAGATTATCCTGGTGTGTCTCACTTCATCAACACTTGAAAAGTATGAACTGTAAATAAAGTGCATTCTCACTAAGGTATTAATACAGATTAGTTAGCACATAAACTATTCGAGTTAACAACCTCTTCTTAGTCTTACATACTTCGTTAGCTCATATACTGTGCGTGTATGTGTGTTTGTGTGTTCTCTACAAAGTGTGCACTATATTTTTGAAGAAATTATCAGTTCTTAAAAGACATTCCTTTATTTTTGTCATGTTAAAGTATAGCATTTTATAAATGGTGAATTAATCCATTTAGATTTCCATACCTAAATTCAGGATAGGAGGTACAAATCACTCAGACAGAACATTTATTTTTTTAGGGGAATAAGGGAAATTCTTCCACTAAATCATAATTTATTGAAGATGAAGGGAAAGGTAGGGAACAGGAAGCCTGACTACAGGTGGAGAGCCATGGGTCACACTGGTTGGGGACAGGAAGCCTGACTACAG
>NW_022196895.1:81217166-81251933 GCF_008632895.1 Mastomys coucha
GCCATGGGTCACACTGGTTGGGGACAGGAAGCCTGACTACAGGTGGAGAGCCATGGGTCACACTGGTTAGGGACAGGAAGCCTGACTACAGGTGGAGAGCCATGAGTTACACTGGTTGTCATTCTTTCTAGTTAGTAGAGGGCACAGGTTTCCCTTTCCAGGAGGGACAGCAACAGAAGTGTTTTCTTAATTACAATAACTTTCATTTTTTTAAAAACTTTTATTGCATTATGATGAGAAAAGTCACAGGACCTCAATTTATCTGAATTTGTTAACATTTAAAAACATATTTTAATTAAATAGAATTGAATCACATTCTTGTTTCCCTTCTGCACCACTGCTCCTCCCAGAGACCCCCCCTCAACACCTACAATATCTTTTTTGTCATATTCCTCAAAATCTACAAAATATTATAACAACAAAAATAAGTATTATAAAAGTTGTTTGATACAAAACAACAACCAATCTAACAGTCCCACATAGATGCTCATCCACAGCAACAGTGAAAATACATTTTTCTCAATATAAATTTGAAACAACTCCAAACATATTAACTGTATACTTAAAAATAACACACCACTACTAGTATTTTCTTAAATGAACATGAATATATAAAGTCCTTTTGTTTGTTTTGTATTTAGTAGAGTTTAAAATCTTGGCTCTTACTGCAGCATAAGCCCAAAACAAGAACAATTTTTCAGACATTGGGTTTCACTGTAATAAGGCTGTACTTCAATGACCCTCACATCACCAAAGGATTTTACCTCCATCGTAGCCAAGCTGAAAGTTGACAGTTCTGCTGCACCAAGAAATGAATTGTAGGCTCAATTTTTGGATACAGACTTCCTGCTATGGTCAAAGCTATCTGACCTGAGTGAGTAAATTCACTCTCAGCCCACAGAGAACAGGCCACATTCATCCAAGAAATGGTGTAGGTATTAAGATGGTCCATTCATAAAGTCACTTGCCAACTGCTTCAATGAACAATGGGCCTGGAGGGTGGCACAGACATTAGGTGAGGGCAAGAACCCGGCCCATTAGCTGTGATAATCTGGAAAAGCATTCATCTCAGAGAAAGAGCAACCTACAAAGTTCTCTTCTTCAAACTTGACACAAGAGTTACAAATGTCAAGCAAAGCATTCAGTCTCACCTTGTTGTTCTCTTACAAGCCACCTCCCTAGTTAATCGTCTATGTTTCTTTTGGTTATACAAATACTTTTGAAATATATAAGCTGTTCTGAAAACCAAGGTATAGTGTAAAAACATGAAACAAAAAATACCACTAATTGAGAGGCTGATATAGGAGAAGCAAGATTTCAAGACCCTTATGTTGTACATAGCCAGACACTGTCACAAACAAACAAGCTGACAGTGTACATAGATTGTACAACGCTGGACCTATTTCTCCAACCACCAAACTAGAGAAACCATTGGATGACAATCAACAAATCTCCAATTCCTCATATTATTGGATTTCAATCAATTAGGATATGTTGGTAATATTAATTTTCAAATTAATATGTTAAGAAAAAGTAATTGTCACTTCCTGTTGTTTTTGTTGTAAAAGGTGGAATTAGGTTTGTGTGGATTTGTTGAAAGATTACCTTCTTGATTCTTTTAGGGTGTAGTTTTGCTCCCTATGTTGATGTTCTCCATCTATTATCCTTTGTAGGGCTGGATTTGTGGAAAGATATTGTGTAAATTTTGTCTTGTCATGGAATATCTTGTTTTCTCCATCTATGGTAATTGAGAGTTTTGATGGGTATAGTAGCCTGGGCTGGCATTTGTGTTCTCTTAGGGTCTGTATGACATCTGCCCAGGATCTTCTAGCTCTCATAGTCTCTGGTGAGAAATCTGCTGCAATTCTGATAGGCCTGCCTTTATATGTTACTTGCCTTTTTTCCCTTACTGCCTTCAAAATTCTTTCTTTGTTTAGTGCATTTAGTGTTTTGACCATTATGTGACAGGAGGAATTTCTTTTCTGGTCCAGTCTATCTGGAGCTCTGTAGGTTTCTTGTATGTTCATGGGCATCTCTTTCTTTAGGTTAGGGAAGTTTTCTTCTATAATTTTGTTGAAGACATTCACTGGCCCATTACATTGAGAGTCTTCACTTTCATCTATACCCACTACCCTTAGGTTTGGTCCTCTCACTGCATCCTGGATTTCCTGGATGTTTTAGGTTAGGAGTTTTTTGCTTTTTGCATTTTCTTTGACTGTTGTGTCAATGTTTTCTAAAGTGTCTTCTGCCCCTGAGATTCTCTCTTCTATCTCTTGTATTCTGTTGGTGATGCTTGCATCTATGGCTCCTGATTTCTTTCTTAGGTTTTCGATCTCCAGGTTTGTCTCTCTTTCTGATTTCTTTATTGTTTCTATTTCCATTTTTAGATTCTGGATGGTTTTGCTTATTTCTTTCACCTGTTTGATTGTGTTTTCCTATAGTTCTTTAAGGGATTTTTGTGTTTCCTCTTTAAGAGCTTCTAGCTCTTTACCTGTGTTCTCCTGTGTTTCTTAGAGGGTGCTATTTATGTCTTTCTTAAGGTCCTGTATCATCATCATGATAAGTGATTTTAGATCTGAATCTTGCTTTTCCGGTGTGATGGTGTGTCCAGGACTTGCTATGGTGGGAGAATTGGGTTCTGATGATGGCAAGTGACCTTGGTTTGTGTTGTTTATTTTTTTAAGCTTGTTCCCTGCCATCTGGTTAACTCTAGTGCTACCTGCCCTTGCTAAATCTGACTGGAGCCTGTCCTTCCTGTGACCCTAGTTGTGTCAGAACTCCTCAGAGTCAAGCTGTTTCTGTGATCCTGTGATTCTGGGATCCTGTGATCCTGGGCTTGCTTGTTAGATCACCTGGGAGTGGGGCTTTCTCTGTGTGTTGTGGGACTGGCTATAGAGCTTGTGCCCAAGGTCTGCTCAGAGCACTAACCCAGACAGACCGGAAAGAACCCGAGTCACTGGGCTGGCAGAGTTCCTGTGTGCCTGGTCCCGATGGTCCCAGTCACTCCCAGTGTTGGGACAGATGTTGGTTCCTGCTCACGTCTGATCCTGGGTGTGTCAGAATGCCTGGGAGTGGAGCTTCTTCTGGGTGTTGTGGGACTGACTGTAGAGCTTGCACTCAAGGTCTGCTCTGGACCCTAGCCCAGACAGACCAGAAGGAACCCGAGTCACTCAGTAACTCATTTTTATACAATTTATAATATCGGTCTTATATTTGTTTTACCACATAAAATAAAATAGTGCTTTAATCATCTCACTACATCAGATAGTAGGGACATAAGATGAATCATGGGGACTTGGACTCTCACTTGTTCATGGGTTAGGGTTAGGGTTAGGGTTGGGGTTAGGGTTAGGGTTGGGGTTGGGGTTAGGGTTAGAGTTAGGGTTAGGGTTAGGGTTAGGGTTAGGGTTAGGATTAGGGTTAGGGTTAGGATTAGGGTTGGGGTTGGGTCTAGGATTAGGAGCTTGTGGCCTACTGAGTTGGATCTCAAGCAGCTATGATGTGTGTGACACATCTTCTTTACAGAGAAGCACTGTGATATGTTGTTTAAACTAGTCCCATCTTTATGTAGAAAGACATGGGACCCAGTTGATCTTCTGTCAAGAAGTTAGCAAGTTGGGACCTGAAGGACAGCTAAAGTCAGCATAAACTTTGGGTAAAATGCTTTCAAGAAATGATAAAAGGTAGAACCAGAAGCCTGAAGTCTGTAGTGAATAGACTTTTCATAAATTTATTTTCATTTTTTAATTTATGTGTATGTGTTTGTGTGTATGTGTATGTGTATGTGTATGTATGTGTTTGTGTTCATCTGTATGAGAGAGTGTGTGAGTGTGTCTTGGTGTGAGTGTATGTGTGAGATAGAGCAAGCAATCATGTGAGTGTGTTGTGAAAGTGTGAGTGTGTATATGAGTGTGTGTGTGTGTGTGTGTGTGTGTGTGTGTGTGAGAGAGAGAGAGAGAGAGAGAGAGAGAGAGAGAGAGAGAGAGATGCAAGTGGCCACAGAGAACATTTCAGATCCTCTGGAGCTGGAGTTACTGGAAGCTCTGAGCTCTAAAAGAGTGGAAGGGGGAACAAAATATTCATAGTAGAAAATATGGGTGAGGCAGGGTGAGAGCGGATGGGATAGGAGGTTTCCAGAGGAAAGCCCTGGAAAGGGGATACCATTTGAAATGTAAATAAAGAAAATATCAAAAAAAAGAGGAAAAAAAGAAAATCATAAAGGGGTAAAAGAATAAAAATATTGAAAAGGAGAAAAAAGAGTGGAGGGTAACATTTGGGGGATTATAAGACAGACGGACATAGAATTCTATCCATAAAGCCTTTACTTTTGTTCTCCATATGCTGCCCTTCTAAAGTCTGATGATAACTGACACACTAAGTTTTTCATTAGGTGGGAGTATTTCTAAAACTTTCATCAATATAATCACCTTTTCCTGGAAAAATCATATTTGCTAATTATTGAAGTTTTATCTGTGTTGCTGTGATAAAATACCTTGGTCTTAGAAACTTAGGGGAGGAGAGTGCTTATTGTTTACACTACCAGGTAACAGTCCATCATGTAGGGCTATCAGGGCAGAAACTTGACCAGGAACTTAGCCATGGAGGAACATGGAGCAGAAATCATGGAGGAGCACTATTTGCCACTTTACTCTCTGGCTCGTTTGCTCAGTTAAGTTTAGCTAGCTTTCTATAAAGGCAGGACTACCTGTCTAGGGATGGTGTTGCCCAAAATGGGCTGGATTCTCCTGAGTCAACTAATAGTCAAGCCAGTCCTCCATAGTCAGGTCCTCAGGACAATCTGGTCTAGGAATTTCCTCAATTAAAGCTTCTCCTCTCAGGATCCTCTTTCCTGTTTCTGGTATACTAGGCTGTTAATATTATTCAGTAAAGGGAAACCGAAGTGGAATGGAATGACCCCGGTGTAAATACAGATAGCATGGGTTATTGTTGAATCTCGTTGCTGTGAAGTTTTTGCTGGGTATCATTCTTCAATTATAGAGTTACAGAATTCTTGCATATCATTTCTTCATCTTGAACTTAATTAAAAGAGACAGACATATTTTTCTTAGTAAAATCGATAGGTGGCTGATTCTTTCCCGTTATGTGTAAGACTTCTCATGCTCTGTTCAGTGTCATGTTTCTCTTGCAGCACATTGTTTCTGTCCCTCAAGCTTGTTTGGCATCTTACTTGTCATTTTAGACACTTGTGTGCCTGTCCCTGCTCATGTCACTTGAAAATTTAATAAGGCTGATTCCTTTCTCTTCCTCCAGCCAGACACTTTTCTCTGGAAACCCTGAATGTGTTGATAAGAATACATTTTTTTCTAACTTCATTTATTCAGTCAGACACAAATCTGCTCAAGTGTTTTCCAAACTATTCTTTGTTCAGAAATGATAGTAATATCATAAAGAACATAGACAAATACAATGGAAGGATCCATTCAAATGATATATTTGTTAGTATTTATAGTATTTAGTGTTGTAAATCCCTTTAGAATGGCATCTTGAATGGCATCTTGAAATCACCTCCTTTGATTCTTCAAGTGTGTTTTACCCTTTTAACACTCTGTTAAGAACATGCTTGTTAAATCTTCTAGCATCAGCATCATCTCCCTTAGCTTTACATTCTATATAGAACATTCTCTTCCCACTGAGAATGATCTGGGCTCCAGTATTAACTCTTCTCTCTTGCAAGGCTTCTTGAAGCCTATTGTCGAGTTATGCCACCACCACAGTACTATTGTTTACTGAACAGTAATGTGTACAAACCTATTTCTACCCATACTTTCCTGTTAACTCTATGACAACAACCATCCCTCTGTTAACAAGATGGGACCTCAGTGCTTATCCCATATTTAGGGTTTCCATTGCTGGGAAGAGACAACATTACCCCAGCAACTTTTATAAAACATTTAATTGGAGTGGGCTTACAGGTTCAGAGGTTCATTCTATTATCATCAAGGTGGGAGGTATGGCAGAGTCCAGTCAGGCACAACACTGGAGGAGCTGAGAGTTCTACATCTTGATCAGAAGAAAACCAGGACAAGACTGTTTTCCAGGCAGTAGGAGGAGGGTCTCAAACCCTACTCCTAAAGGGAAACACTTCCTCCAACAAGTCCACACTTACTCCAACAAGTCCATACCTAATAGTTCACTTCCCTGGGTCAAGGAGGTAACACACCAGCAGCATTTAGTGTGGTGTACTTACTCGGTGATGGTCAACCCCTAAGTGATTGGAAAACTGAAGTTCTCTCATCTAGTACTTACCTAAGTTCCTCCAACCCCCTCCCCAGGTTAGTCATGTTACTTCTTCAAAAATAAATACTTAAATATGTAACATTTGACAATAAGAACATTTACTCTTTACCTCAGAAAGGGTCAAATGTTACAGCAAAAACATCCATGTACAGAGATAAGGCTTGGGTCATAAGCACACCATAGCCTTTGGATGGCAGAACCTAGAATCATTGATAGTAACCACATGTAGCTCCAGGAAAAGAATTCAGCAAATGCCACTTCCAAACACAGAAAATAGGCAGTTTGTTTTAACATTTTTTTTTTGTTAGAATAAGTCTTTATCATTTACCAACCATATCAAATATCCTGATGGTACAATTGTTAAGAACATTGTAAACTAGCATATAGATCTTACTGATAGTTTCATTTTCTACACTTATTCTTTCAGTTGAATCAGCCAGTTGTCATAAACACACTCAATAGACAAGAGTTCTGATCCAAAGCATCTACAAAAACTGGTAACTTTGCCTTAACATACATTTTAAGCAAATGTTAATTAATTTTTCTCATTGTTTGTGTAAGAGTTTGTTCATTTAATAATTCTTTGCAGTTTATCCCATCAGAGAAGATGGTCCCCTGTCATAGAGATGGTGTGAATGATAAGGCAGGCTGACAGGAGGTTAAATTTAAGAATGGGGTTGCATTTACTAAGCAAGGTAACTGTGACAATTTTAAGTAGCACAGTGTATAATGCTGGTGGCATGCGATATCTGAACATTTATCCAAAGTGTCCTGTCTTAGTCACTGTTCTGATGCTACGAGGAGACACCATGACTATGGCAACTCTTATAAAAGAAAGCATTGAATTGGGGGCTTGCTTACAGTTTCAGAGGCTTTGTCTGTTATTCTGGTGCAGGCATCACAGGGATACTGCTGGAAAAGCAGTTGAGAGTTACATCCTAACACACACACACACACACACACAGAGAGAGAGAGAGAGAGAGAGAGAGAGAGAGAGAGAGAGAGAGAGAGAGAGAGAGCGAGGGGGAAAGGGAGAGGGAGAGACAGAGACAGAGACAGAGGAGACAGAGAGACAGAGACAGAGAGACAGAGAGACAGAGAGAGAACATGAACTTTTAAGACCTCAAAACCCACCCATAGAGACACAATGACACACTGACACACTTCCTCAAGCAAGGCCACACCTAATCCTTCTAATCCATTCAAGAAGTCTCACTCCCTGGTGACTAAACCAACATATGTTCTTTCTATCCCATTAGGACAACCCTGTGCTGGTTCTATTTTAGTGATACTTGAAGGATTATGCATGCCTTTAATCCCAGCACTTGGGAGGCAGAGAGAGGCAGGCTGATTTCTGAGTTTGAGGCCAGCCTGGTCTACAGAGTGAGTTCCGGGACAGCCAGGGCTATACAGAGAAACCCTGTCTCGAAAAACCAAAAAACAAAAGCAAAACAACAACAACAACAAAATAAACAACCCCCCCCAAAACAAATAAACAAAAAAACCCTCAAGACTCCCCCTAAACAAGAATAATGCCTAGAAAATTCTGGGTCAGAGTTGTGAATAGACAGCTATTGTTTCTCGTTGGCAAGACTTCTCTCTATCATTCAGCAAAGGGAGAGACTGTTCACCTATTAATATCCAAAGGGGAAAATGAGAATAACAAACAACAGAAAACAAAATCTCCAAAAAACATATGCCCTAACTACTTAGCTTCTGCAATGTTTTATTAAGGTACTTGAACACTACAAGGATTTTCACAGTTCCCAATGGTAGTAGTTAGGGTTATCATGTGATGAAACACCATAACCAAAAACACCCTGGGGAGAAAGTGGTTCATTTTACTTACACTTCCAGGTGACAGATCATCACTGAAGAAGGTCCAGGAAGGAATTAAAATGTCAGAAACCCGGAGGCAGGAACTGATGCAGAGGTCATGGGAGGGTGCGGCTTACTGGCTTGCTCATCATGCTTTCTGATAGAACCAGGAACCCTGGCCAAGGGATAACACCACTATGAACTGGGCTTTCCACTGTCAATTGCTAATTAAAAAAATGTCCTACAGACTTGCCTTCAATCTGATCTTTATTTTCTCAATTTAAGTTCCCACTTCTCTGATGAACTTAGCTTGTGTCGAGTTGACATTGGATTCTAGGGACCAGGAGTGGCGATTCTGAAGAATCTGTGATGAACCAGGCTAACATGGCCTCTAGAGTTCCTAGGTGTCCTGACATCCTAGAGTCACTGAATGTTATAAACCCTGATGTGTATGCATCTTAGGTTTAAAAAAAAAGTATAATAGGTCTTTAATTATTTTCAATAACCAGGTCTGTAGTCAGCTCTTTGAGTCGAAGTCACTCTCTTTTTTTCTTTTTTTTTTTTTGGTTTTTCGAGACAGGGTTTCTCTGTATAGCCCTGGCTGTCCTGGAACTCACTCTGTAGACCAGGCTGGCCTCGAACTCAGAAATCCGCCTGCCTCTGCCTTCCAAGTGCTGGAATTAAAGGCGTGAGCCACCACGCCCGGCTAAGTCACTCTCTTGTCTTGCTTCTTGCTTGTTCTCTGTGTTGTTGTCGAGACTGGGAGACAAGGATATTTTGCCTTGAAGTGGTTCTGCTGGGGTTCCATGCAGCTGTCCAGAGGGGCCAATTAGTAGCATTCAAGCCATTGAGATGTGATCGCTGGTTTCCTGGAGAGTTTTCGTTTGCTAGCTACTGCCTGTTGTGGAAGACACTGGTGGGGCACAGAATTCTTTCTGCCAGATAAATTACTTTTGATTAAAGTGACACACAAGAGATAGAAAGTAGATTGTGAAGATACAGATGTGTAGGGGTGAGTTCATGTAAAGAAACCACCACAAACAGATTAAATTGAAGTAACTACCCCTCAAGCTCCTTTTATGCTGAATGGACAACATAAACCCCATTTGTCTCCATTTAAGGACCAGGCCTGATTTCAAAAAGATGACCACAGGTACAAGCTCCAGGAATAGACCATACAATCCAGAAACAAGGTCATAAAACCGCCTTCCAAAGAACAGCCTGGGGATAACCACAAAATGGGGAAATCTCTTATCTCAGATTGGGCCATCTGTGCTGGGCAGCCCTATCTCACCCTATGGTTTAACATTCATGACATAGGAATGCCTACCTTTGATCACCTGAGACCCCCTAGTACCCACCAATCAAATTTTAGATTACCTTATCTTTCTAGAGAGTTATCCCTATAAGAAGACCTGCATGTCTTTGCCTGGGGTCACCATTTCAAAGAATGGTTGATCCTCATATGCTGGATGTTTCTATAGAAAAAAAAAATCACTCTTTGTTTTTGCACCCTGAGTCTGGGTTTTTCCTTCACAGCGTCTTGGAGTCTTACAATGGGACTGCTCAGTGAAGTGAAAGGAGCATCAAAAGGAGAAATGGAAGACAGTCCTCAGAGGAGCTGCAGCAAGCCAGGCACACAGCTGACAAGTGTAACGTACCTCAACCTTGTCTCGTTCTTGCAAACTGAGTTCTGTCACAGCTTGAAGTTCTTCCTCCTACAATGTAAAAGTAATGCAAACAATAACATTTAGAAAAGAAAAAAAAGATAATGCCTCGATATCCCAGGTAAAGGATGAGCAAAGAGATTTTAAATTCCAGTTGAATCGATACAGAGACATTGAGTATGGGCACAGGAAAACCAGTGGTGCACCTAAAGATATTCACAGCCTCATTCCTGGAACCTGAGAAGATTTTACAGGGCAAGAAGGACTGGGGTTGTAGACAAGATTAAGTGTGAAGACCAAGTAGGTGAAATTGATGTGAGAACAGACCTCCTCCAACACAATCTCCAGATTCCCAGCAGCCCTAGAAACAGAACAGGAAGCAGAAGAGTCAGAGAGGTAAGATGATGTCGGGGAGAGACCTGCCATGACCGTCCTGTCCCTGAAGTCAGAGAGAGATGAGAATCACCAAGAATGCATGTGGCCATCAGGAGCTGCATCAGGTGATCAGGGGGCTCTCTCTCTAAGCTTCCCAGACACTTTGCTTTTAGTCCTGTGAGACTTATATAGTACAGTAAAGGTCAAGCCAGTAGGTTTGTGCTTTTCCATCCAGTGAGCTTGTGTTAACTTTTACATCAGGTGCTCCTCATCTTAAAGTCTTACTAATGCCGGGAGCGTATCATTCCCATCAAAATCCTCTGCCCACTGTTTCTCTGTCTGCAACACATACCACTGTCTTTCCTCTTGGAACTCTCTGCTTCAAGGAGAGTCTTCTGATCACTCAAGCTGGAAGCCGTCGATTGCCTTCGTCAATCGAGTAGGAGGTCATGGCCCTCTAGGATAGGAGAAAGGGAATAAAACAATAAGAACCTCAGTTTGAGGTTTGTTTTTTGTTTGCTTGTTTGTTTTGCTTGCTGCACACAGCAATAGGCAGTAACTTTCCATTTCTGTTTTTCTACTTTCAGCAGTAAGTTTCTGTCTCTCTGATCTGCAGCCCATTTCCCATGTCAAGAAGTAGGACTCTGTATTTGCAAATACAGAATGCAAACAATTGGGACATTGGGGCACTTGCTTTTACCCCAGGAAGGGAACAATGAGAGACAGAAATCCAATCTCAGGTACAGGAGGAACATGCAGATTCCCTCACAGCACTGGAAAGAGGGAGAAGCAGGGACTGCACTGGGTAGGCCAAATATAAACTCCCCAGAGTCTGTAGTCTCCCCAGATCTGGGAGTCCTTTCTCTACCCCAGAGATCTGTAAGGCTTTCTGATAAACACTTTCACTTTGCATAGGGCTGTTTTCTTGTCTTTAAATTCTTCAAATGGTAGAGAAGAATTACACGCCTACTCATTCCTTCATTCACACATTAAGTTTAAGCATGAAATATTTTTAAAATTTTTCCCTAGTTTCCACACTTGGACAATCAATTCTCTTGTTTTCTGATGTGTATCTGCAGCTTTAGAGCACTGATCTCATAGCTCTGCGCTAAGTATTTGCTAATCAAAATGAGATCAGCATATATTTACATTAATTCTTCTTCTGAGCGACTGATTTAATAGCATATACATATTAGTGACTTTGTGTTTAATTGTTATAGTAAAAATAGTTGGCACAAGGCAAAAAGCATTTTTCATTTTAATTTTGAAATTATGTTTTGTTATTCTTATATGTATGAACATCAAATTTATGACCACTTGGTTATATTCTTCATAATTGATACTGAGATTTCAAATGGAATGAAAATTGATGTGTAAATAATTTAGGAAGGAATTTTTATCCTTTTTCTAGGCTGCCTTCCTATTAAATATCACATTGTACTTGTTTTAATGAAATATCTTTTACTCTCTTGGTAATATTTCATATATTTAAAAATATCTCCTAATGTAAGGTACCCTTAAAATGGTACTTTATTTTGAAAGTTGCATTGAAAGTTAAATTTTTATACTTAATATCTCTAGAAAATTTTTTGTTGACATATGACAGGAGTTTTGACTATTTTTCTTGGCTATAGCTGCACAATAAAACATTATATGTTTTGGATTTTATTCTCAATATATACTATAGAATTTTTAGACAGATTAAATGATATATATGAAATAGCAAGTCTATCTTACATGTTGTAAATGGTTATGATTTACAACTGTCTTTCCCTTTGACTCCCCCTTATCCTTATTAATTCTCATACAATTGCTCCCATGAACAATTAGCATTTAATCTCACTCACAGTTATAAGTATAGATCTTGTTCTGTTTTAGTTATTTCTACTTTGTCTAGACTGTTTTATTTATTTATTTATTTATTTATTTTTGATGCTTTGATTATGAGCCTAGCTTTTAATGGCTGAGCCATTCTTTCAAGATCATATTTAGTGATTTTATTTTATTTTTTTGTAGTGTGAGTCCATTCATAGTATTGCTCATATGGGTTTAGGGCTGACCACTTGGGATCACCCCTATAGGGATAACCTATAAGGGATCATCCCAGGAGAAAATTGATTCTCTTTCTCTCAGTAGCCATTAATTAATTACCTGTAGCTCTTCATCTGGGGGAAGGACTTGTGAGATTTTTCCCATCTGCACTGGCAGTCAGTTGTAGTTGTCATTTTCCAGATCTTTGTTAGGCAACCATATTGTTGAGATTTCACAGCTTCCTTGTCATATCTTATCCCTTGGCAGATATCCTAATTCTCTGGGGTGATATTTCGCCTCCTCTTCTGAGATGTTCCTTGAGCCTTATGTGTACTATTATGCAGTTGAGGTATCATTTGGGGCTGGGTATCTTGGTCAGTTGTTCTCTACATTTTGAAGAGTTGTGAATTTATGTGACAATCTCTGTCTAATGTAGAAAGAAGCTTTTTGGATGAGACACGAGAGCTGCACCTATTTTAGATACAAGGATGGGTATTAATTAGACTGGGTTAGGGAAGGAGTAGTCGTTGGTTCTCTTCTAGGTTATGTGGCCTCACCAGCTACTGGGAGTGGGGTTCAAGTTACAGTACTTGGCATGAGTCCCTCCTACGGAGTAGGACTGAAGTTTAATTTGATGGCTATTGGTTAGCAGGATATAAGTGGGTCTATTGCCCCTTTGAGGTATCTTATTGGCCATTGTTGTTCATGGCCAAGGCTTCTTGATAGGACTACTGTTTTTTGTTTGTTTGTTTGTTTGTTTGTTTTATCTTCATTGGTAGTTTGCATAGCTCCTTCTGATACCATGATAGGGTGTCCCAAGACAGCAGAATACTTTTAATTTTGGACTAACTTAGGTTTACAAGTATTTTATGTAGAGTTTTGCATATGTCATAAAAGTAAAAGGGAGCTACAGTAGTTTCCAGTTTCTGTCAATTGTATCTGTTCAAGCTATGTGGACAACATAAAATAAATTGAAAATATTCTTATCACCTTCAGAGTTCTATGCTCTCCCCTACTTGTGCCCTTTGTGTATCTCAGAAATTTATACAAATTTGTATTCATTATTTTGAGAACATCAAGGGGATGTCTTATTTCACTGACTCTCATACTCATTTTCCCTCTAACTTTGTTATTATTTATAGACAAGAAAGAAAAGAAATGCCTACTAAAGTATGAATAAAATATTGTTCAAGACTTCCTCTTTTCTATATTAAAACCTATTCAGAAATTCTAAGATACAGTCTTATTTGTTATTGTTTTATTTGTTTAGGCATTTTGAGACAGGCTAGCTTTATTCATGATGTGACCACGGACAACCTTAAATTCTTGATCCTTCTACACTCATCTTCCTGATACTGTGGTTCTAGGTGTGTTCTGTCATGTGTTCACTAAGCAGTACTAGGAGTTGAACCCAGAGTTTTGCGCATGCTAAGTTAAAACTAGCTCAACACAGTTTTCTAAAAGTTGTTACTCATAAATTATTTACATGCATAAGGTAAATATGTTTTTCCTAAACTTTCCTTACACTTGGAACACTATTCTTCTGAAATGCCTTCAGACTCTGAATCGCTCTTGTACACCTGTTGTCACCCAGCAAGGACTTTGATGAGGTCAGTCTGTCAGTGGTGGCTCCAATGTTGTGAGGATTTGATTTCTCAAGTGCTGAAACAATTCTGTAAGTTGTACGCTCTGCACACAGCATGCCAATAATCACATCAACCTAGTCTGTGAGTTATCTCCCAGATTCAGAGGTACCAGAGTCGGGGGGGGGGCGGTTCAGGGGTCAGTATGGATGAAACAGCAATTGAGTTCTTTTTATTGCACCCTCCATAGCTTAACTATAGGCAAATGGCTTTAATTACATCTACAACTATTTACCTGTTCTGTTTATCTGTCTGCTTATCTCTGGTTCCTTTCCACAGCCACACTTTGTCCAAAGTCACCCAATACTTTCACATGGATGGCCACCTAACTCTCAGAGCAGAGTCTCCATGTCCCCTTTTGTCCCTTAGGATTTAGTTTTTTTTTCATGTTTTCTCACATTCCATGTTTTGACCTTGAGCCACTGTAAAATGTGTTCCCTCCCAGGTACTGTTGATCCATGACTGATGTGTGCCAACTGCCTCTGAATCTCAAGCATGTTCTATCCTTGAATCCTTGACATCAGCAGCACATTCTCATCCTGGGGTGTCAGCATAAATGTCATTGCTTCATAGGCAGCTTCCTAATCTCTCTCCTAACTTATTCACTGTTCTTCTTATTTTCTAGCTCCAAGTACATTCACTCCAAGAATAGATTGTGGTGGCATTTCTCATCTTGTAGTTCCTTTAAGCCAACTTCTTTTTGTCTTATGTCAGGAATATTAACTGGACATTATCATTTTCTCTAGGCTCTCTCCAGCCTCATCATCTTTGCCAGGGGCTGCTTAGATGTTTGTTCCAATATAGTTGCCTGGTACTAAAATTTTCAAAATAACAGAACACACACATTTAGCTAACCATAGCATACAGCTTTGTTTCCTTGCCCTTGATCAATATCCTTGGTGTTAAAGAAATTGCAATTTATGTTAGGTGCCTTCTGAACTCAGTTTCTCCCCTCCCTTTTACTGGGAGGTGAGGAGCTGCAGTTGTACATGGCTCCCAAGTATTTGAGAAAGATAGTCCAGGTTTGTAAAACTGACAAATGAATTGAAAGCATATTTACATCTCAAAGAGTAATATAATGACAACTTTTAAAATACCTCCATGAAAACAGAGGTCTTAGACTTAGGAAGAAGCCTATGTATGGTTTAACCCAGCTGAAGGTAACATTAAATTACCTTGGTCAGAGGGAGTCATTAGTGTGTGCTTTGAGTCTCTCTGTGTTTTGCATTTGAACAGTGAATGCTACTAACACGTTTATAGATCTACAGGATATGAGGGAGGAGCACATGGTAGCAGGCAAAGCTCCATACCAACTCTCTCACTTTCTCCAAGTGACATTATCCTTGGGAAGCTTACACTGACATGTCAGGTACCAACATTCCAACATCTTAGTATCCTTTTGGGCTGGTGAGATGAGATCTGGGACATGATTGAGAAGTTATAGGGCACAACAAATCTTATCTTCAATCAGCTGTGACCTGAGGGGAGCTCTTAAGAGTTGAGTGATGGGCCCAGGAATATTGAAGTATGGGACTTAAGTGGTGTGGGAGGCTTGGCAACACACAAATGTCGGTTATCTGCTCTGTGAGAAGCTAAGTCACCCCCCGGGTATCTTAAATCAGCCAGGTTTCAGATAGGATAGAATAGAATATTCTATTAGCATAGTTTCAATGGGTAAAAGGGTATTGGATAGCGATTTTTCCTTTGAATTGATACGTTCTGCTTTGGAGCTATGCTCCTTATGACTTGGGAAGTAAACAAAACTTATAAGGCTCAGGAAGTAAACAAAATTTACAATGATCAGAAAGTAAATCACTCACATTTTCCTGATATTTTCAAACCTCAAAAGGCTCTGGGAAAGTTATATAAATAGCAATTATCATCCTGAATAGGAAACTCTCTGACTTGTCAAGCTATCTGTAAATTCTTCAGGGTATTCAAGGGGTGCAGCTCTTGAGACTCATCAGCCATGCTGGACAGTGGGATTCGGCTTCATTGCTGAGGTACATCATCACTCAAAGCAGCCAGAAGAGGAAATGCTTTATTTGGCTTATGGTAACTTGTCACCATTCTTCATGAAGAGATGCCAAGGCAGGAACTCAGAGGTAAGGACCAATGCAGAGGCCATGAGAGTGCTGCTCACTAGCTTGCTTTCCATGGCTTGATCAGGCTACTCTCTTATATAACCTGCTAAGGGTCGTATAAGTGCATTGAGCCCTCCCACACCAACCATTCATCTACTAAATACTCCAAGAAGTTGTCTATTGGCCAGTCTGATGGAGGAAATTCTTTAATTGATGTTCCTTTTTACATTACTCTAGCTTGTTGTCAAGGTGACAAACTACTAGCCAGCACATGCAGCTATGTTTTTGGTGAAGCAGCTGCCTGTGGGTGATCCATAGTTATGTCAGTAACCCCAATAAACTCACCAGTTCACTAAGCTACACTTCAGTGGAATTGTTCCTTTGGTCTGTCACTGGTAATCTATCTGTGGTGAATAGATGTTTGTTCCAATCTCCCTAGGGAAAGTCATATAACCTTGGCCACAGCTGTTAGAAAAAGGGCACCTGGAAATCATGACAGGAAATCCATGAAGCTGAGTAGGCCAGTCATAATTAAGAAGGACTTTCTCCCCTATGTCCGTTTCCCAGACTATTTCAAACATCTCCCTGAACACATATAGGTCTGTATATAATGAAATCTGACAGGTGGTTAATGCATAGTATGTGATATGTTGCTGTTGGCAGGCCTCCTTATCTAAAAGGCTTTCCACAGTGCTGCCGTTCCTGTATAAAGCAGTTGCTGCATAGCCTTGAGAGCAGGAAAGCTGCTGGGTCTGTCATGTAGACTGTACATGGTAGATTGGCTCAGGATCAAGGTGCATCGAATTTATACTTGAGGAATCACTTATACTGCTTTGAGCTGGTTTCCTTCTTCCTTGGGAAGTTGGCCCTGGAGACTGAGACTGTCATGTCCAGACATTGAGATTTCTCTGGTATGTCACAGATGAGTCACTGTGAGGGCATGTACACCCGGGAAGCAGGGCCTGCTAATAGACAAGAGGGAATAATAGACGATGTCAGCAGTAGAAATTAGGCTCTCATGGGAGTCTAATAACTAATAACAATTCGTTATTCTAATGGTCCCATATTGTCTTCTGTATTTTTCTGGCCCTACACTTGTATGTATTTATACAAGTGGCATCTTGCACCTCCTGTATCCTGGGGACATATTTCTTCCCTTGCTGACACTTCTATTAAAATTGTTTTCATAAAAAAAAAAATCAGTTTAATTCTTCTCCAGGGTCTAGCCTGGTTACTGTGCTTATAAGATTCCTATCCTATCTCCATGCACCCTCCTTAAATCCACAGATCTAGCCTAGGGTCCCATTTGCCCAAGAATTAAGGCCAATGATTAACAAGTGGGATTTCATAAAGGTAAAATACTTTTACACAGCTAAAGAAATAATCAACTCGGTGAAGAGGAGTCCCACAAAATGGCAGGGAATCAATGTCCGCTGTACATGGGACAGAAATAGTGACAAACTTAAAAAAAATGGTTCTGAACAGAGTCCTCAAAGGAAGAAGAAAAAATGGCTGAGAAATATTTCAAAAATATTTCTTTTTTTTTTCCTAAAAATTACAGAAGTGAAAGTCAAGATTCTATTTTACTGCAGCCTGAATTGCAGAGATCAACCAAACAACCAATAACAAATTATGGGATGGTTATGAGGAAATTCCATTGTTGGTGGAAACGCAAACTGCTTCAGTAGCTCTGGAAATAGTGTGGAGGATTCGCAGATGACTCAGGCGTACCACACTTTGATATATGCCCAACGTACACCCTGTTCCCCAGATACCTGCTCGTTTACGTTAGCTGATGTTCTCTTCACAATAGCCAGTAAATGGAAACAATCTGGAAGGGCTTCAGCTTTCAAATAAGGACACATGTGGTACACATACACTACAGAATGCTATTCAGCTGTGAAGAGATACAGAGCCCTGAAATTTGCAAGTAAATTCATGGGAATATCACATGTTCTTTCTCCTCTGAGGTTCCTAACCCCAAATCTTTAGATGTGAGTAAATATTCTGGAGTAACAAGCAAAAGGGGACCCTTGTCTGGGTGGTTTGGGGTGGGGAGCAATAGAGCAGGGAATAGCAGGGTAACGTTGATCTGATGTGGGTATGGGAAAACTGGGGGTATCAATTAGTCAGGGGAGAAGGGGATACAGAAGGAGGGCTAAATAGCAGTAAGAGTGTCTGAATAAATCTTAAGTATTTATACTATTAGATACCTACCTAAAAATACCTGCAATGCATGTAAGTGTGCATGTGTGTTTTAAATAAAAATCTAAATAAAAATTTCCCATCTGAGGTCTTAGTGCTTTCTCCAAAAACCACTGATCATCTAACAAATCCCTCACACCAGGAAGGAGAATTCTCTTGAGTTGTTGCTCAAGGCTGTCTAAGTGACTCTCAAAATAGTATAGTCTATTGTTGCCCCCAAGTTGCTATCATAGAGGTCCAGGTTAAGTCCCCATGGGCTCAGAGGCTCCTTCTGCGGAGCTAACCTGAAAGCCTCATCCATGATGATTAGCTTTATGGTACCAGAAGGCTTCATTCCAGCTTTCACAGGAGGCAAACAGTCAGTAGTCTTACTCAGTGATGACACCTATGGACCACTCAAATAGCCAGCATGGTATGATAACCCCAAGGATACAACAGTGACACACATACCTTAGGAGTAACCATCAGCTTTCTTATTGGACTTAAGCTCAGCTCATCAAGAGAGATACCATGTCTGGTACTGGAAGCATGGGCAGCCACTGAGGGCTAGTGAAATAATGCGGCCATTACCTTGTTCAACCAGAATAATCTCTAACTAATTTCTACATATGTGTCTTTACCCATTGTAAGTGTAGTCCTCACCCCTCATTCAGGGAACTTCTCTTTACAGTAGATAGAGGTCATTACAGAAAACCACAACCAAACAAAATGCAGAGTTGTGGAGCCCAGTCTCCAGGGAATACATCTACAACAGAACTCTGTGACTAAGGCCCAGAAATCATTGAGTAGGAGGAGGCTGAGAGATGGTAAGAGCCAGAGGACTAGAACATTTGCTGTGAGACTGTGTCTCCTAGTAATGTCAGAAGTTATATCCATAAAGTTTCCCTAACATGACTGCATAAACGTGAGCACAACAAAGAAAATGGCAACAACAAACATGCTAGTGTGACTGAAGGAAAGCCCGAGAGACCTCAACCCTATGCAAGAAACCATGGGAGACTGATGAAACCTGGGAGAGTGAGAAATAGTTTCTCCCAGGGAAGAGAACATCAATTGGGTATGTAATAACAAATAACACATTTTAAAACCATAAAACCATATTCATACAGGGGCATTTATAAATTGAGCAGGCCTCACTTATGTATTTAGGAACATATATACACAAATATACATATTACAACGGTTAAAGAAAAAAGAGGACTCGGATTTGAAGGACAGCAAGACTTGGTAGATGGGGTGGTTTGGAGAGAGGAAAAGGGCAAAGTGATGGAATTCTTCTCAAAAAGCGAAAGAAATACTTTAAGGAGAAAATAATCTAGTGCTATAAGCAAAAATAGAAAGCATTAGATTAGTGATGGAGGGAACACCAATAAAGATGACAATGGAGTTGGGCATTTGTGGTGGCACTGGTGAGACCCATTGTTATCTTTTAACAATGTAACTAAGAAGCCCAGATTTTACTTTTCTAACTTGCTGTTTTTCTTTACGGTGAGTTTTTGGAGTTTGTTAGTTGCCTCGCCTCTGTTAATCATGTGTGCCTGTGAAGAATGTGTGACTTGCATTTTCCCTTTGCGGTATTTGTTGATGAAAGGCATTCTGGGTGAATGTGCGTGAACCTATCACTTCTTTTTTAGGTGGGTGCTTTTAGTATATTGAGAGAAACTGAGGTTGCAACAATCCTCTTTCCTGTTGGCTCTGACACTTTACTGTTTTTTTTTTTGTTTGTTTGATTTTTGTTTTTGTTTTTTGTTTTTTGTTTTGCTTTTATCTGTAGTGATGTCTTTAATCATCTGGCCCTGACTTTTATATCTGACATAAAGAAAGGGGTCAGTTTTACATTGTTTCCAACATGGCCTAGTATATGTGTACATTGTGTGTTTGTATGTGTGTGTTCATGTGTGTTATATGTGTGTATGTGTGTATATGTGTGTGTTTGTGTGTGTATGCATATATGTGTGTTACATGTGTCTATATGTGTATATGTTTGTGTATGTGTGCATGTAAATGTATGTATGTGTGCATGTGTGTGTATGTGTGCATCTGTGTGTGTGCACATCTGTGTGTGTATGTGTATATATGTGTTATATGTATGTATATGTGTATATGTGTTTGTATGTGTATGTGTGTATATGTGTATATATGTGTGTATGTGTGTGTATGTGCATGTGTGTGTGTGTGTGTGTGTGTGTGTGTGTGTGTAAATTAGAAGATTCCCTGTAGGAGTTGGTTCTCTCCTTTTTCCAGTGGTACCCAGGGATTCAGCCCTGGTTTTCAGGTTTAGTGGACAGTGGCCATACCCTCTGAGCCATCTTGCTGTCCTCAAATTAGCTATTTTATGACAGTTTGTAAGATCTACCCAGTCTCACCTCTTGATGGAATATTCAAGCATTTGATTTATACCATTGTAGCAATCACAGCATGCTTTCCATTAAATATATGGGTTTGTTTCTCCCACCAAGTTTTGAGTTATAGAGTTAGAGAACTATGTCTTCTTTTCTATTTATATCTTTTAAAAAACAGTGTGAGCATATGAAGTAAACAATGACTTATGTTCAGCTGAATCTATAATACCCCTGGTCCTGAAGGGAGCAATAATGCTGAAATACTTTTTCATAGGACCCCCTTCAAAGATGATGTTTCCACATTGTCTGTTGTTCTGATATGGAATGTCTTTTGCTATTTATCTCGAGTCGAGCAGTGTTGCTCAGGAAGTTGGCAGAGCTGAGATGTGATAAAGCACCCAAGTGGATGTTCTTGTTTACTTTAGTCACAAATTAATTCCCAGTATAGTTTTGCAGATAATGAGCAGTAGATAATGTTGAAAAGATGCAAGTATAGAGAGGCATGTTACAACCAGTCAACTTCCAAGTGGCCTGATCTAGGGAAGTAGCGTTGTCAGGGAGCCATGAAAAAGTTGGTGGAAGAAAGACCAGGTTGCTTTGTTTCCTGGTTGGCTGGGGACAAGAATGAGAGAGGAAGAAAGCCCTCCTACGTGAGGCTGAAGAAACGAAAAGTCATTTACTAAGGCATGAAACCTTGGAAGAGAAAACATGGGGAAATGTTTGGATTTTTACATTTGCCTTAAAGGTAACTGGAGTGCCTGAGTGAAAGTCTGTGTAGTATTGATTGGACAGGACTGCGCTGGACTCCAGTCCGGCCCTGAACTCCTGTCCTGCTCTCCCACTCTCAAGTCCCACTCTTCAGCATCACACACTGTCTTTCTTGTTCCCCTCACACTGAGCTCAGACTTTCTGTCTGAGTGGGAGCTGCCAGAGCCTCTTGGACCCTCAAGAAGGCTCTCTCTGCCCATCCCTCCCCCCGCCTGAAATCCAAGCCTTCTCTGCTCACTTTAATCGCATCACCTGCACTGACTCTCTGCGGCTTTGTGAATCTATGAATTACCTTCCCTTGAATGTTCACTGCTTGTGCTGAGACCTCCTTAGTCATCAAAAGCAGTGCCCTGTGTGCCTGTGGCAGGCTCATCATCATTTAGCAGGGAGCTTTGCACGCAGCTAGTCATTCCTGAGTATTTGCTGAGCCAATAAAGGAGCAAAAAAAAAAAAAAAAAAAAAAAAAAAAAAAAAAAAAAAAAAAATGAACAAGCCAGCATGGTCACAGAGCTGCTGGTGTCTGTCGCTGTGTGGGTATTTCCATCCTCAGAAAGTCTTTTAACAAGAGCCTTTGAGTTTCAGTTTTCTCATCTGTAATGTGGATACATGCATACATTGAAAAAAATACTTAAGGAATAGGGAGCCTTTAATATATGTTTACAGCAATGTTGGAGACTGAACTTTGAACTTAAAGCCTTGTAGGCAGTCTTACAACCTCTGAACTACATATAGTATTTAATTGTCCTGTTCCACCATTGTACCAGGCACAGCTGTAGCTGCTTATTCTCTGCTAGGTAGATACATGAGTGTGCATGCATGTGTGTGTGTGTGTGTGTGTGTGTATGTGTGTGTGTGTGTATCCTGTGAGGTTAGCAGTACAACACTTAGACACACAGTGAGGTCAGTTGAAGCTCATTCTTCTCCAGAATGATTCTTCACTGTATGCTACTGCTGCTGCAAAAAAATTTGGACTCCGTTTCTGTTTCTTCACCATCACATTCTATAACTCATTCGCTGATCCCTTAAATTAAAAAAAAAATTAAAAATTAAAAACAAGAGTCATGACTAAACACTCTATCATTTTCCAGATGTGAAGCTACACAAAGATATGCCATAGGAAAACAAAGCAAGAACAAAACCAGCCCCTCAAAACATGCTTCTTGCTCACAAGAAGCTTACAGATGGGAGTGGGAAGAAATATGAAAGAGAAAAATCACCTCCCAGAAACTGAAAGGCAAAAAGCTTGAGGCAGGTGTTTAAATAAACATGGTTCCGTCTGCTGGGGAAAGCAAGCTCTGAAGATGCTCCTCTCTGCTGGAGCTGAGGTGTGAGGTGGCCAGGCAATGGTGACAGAAGGCTGGAGAGAGAATGGAGGGCCCTGAAAAAGACATTAACAGGAGTAAACCATGCCTTTATCAAGAGCAGATGAAGACTTGGATGCCATTGTCTTCTCTCTAGAGTAACAGTGTTCCAGCATGTTTATCAGCATCGTACTGCCCCGTGCTAGGATTTCATCTGGTTTGATCTTGTGAGGATCACCTGCATGAGCACACAGCCACTGTCTATGGGTGTAGAGATGGGTATACAGAACCTTAGGAGCAGTTTATGCATATGTCCACTTATCAGTATAATAACACTTGATTCTCTTCTAGGCTCTCTTAGTCAGCCATGGGCTTTTCATCTAGTTATTGGTATCAGGCATGAATTCTGTCTTTTTGGAAGTGATTGGCAAATCACATAAGAAGCATACCCTTATTTATATCAGTGGGCTCTTCTTCTCAGGCCAGTAATTGGCACTATGGAAACCATAGAAACTGATAAATGGTAATAAGAACATGGAGCTTACATACAATGGAATACTTCACAGTTGTAAAGAAAAAGAGAAATTCATAGGTATAGTTGGAGCAAGAAATAATTATTCTTAGTAAGGTAACCCAGACCCAGAACCCAAATCCCATATATTATCCCTCCTATGGGTATGCTAGTTTTGAATCTTTACATAAGTGTGTTTAAATTGGACTGTCTATAGAAATCAGGAAGCTAACAAGGGCTATGAAGTGGGCTTCAGGGATAGTGGGATAGAAGGTAGAATGGTGAATAATTGAACAGGAAAGGGTTACAAAGGGAGATGGATGGGAGAGGAGCAAGTACCAGGGGAGGGGGTAACTAGTACCAAAGAGCTTTGAAAATGCCACCTAGAAACCTACTACTGTAGAAGCTTCCTGAAATATATTTTGTGCATATGTATAAGTTATATACACATACAAATGCTTAATTGGAGTTACCCTATGATGGGGGATGCCACTCTCAAATGCCTCAAGCTATTAAGTAAACAATCCAATGACAGTTGTGACACACTCCTTCCCAGGTGTTGTTTGGTCATTCCCCAACCCCTTCCAATATTACAGACTGCTGCCATTTATTGCTATTGCTTTCTTTTACTTTCCGGAACTCAGTGGTAATGTCCCATTGCTGAAAACACCACATCCGTGAGTCAGAGGAAATGGAAAACTCAAGCTGTCCTCCTCTGGAAACCTCACCTCTACATGTGTTTGTACTGTTTTATTTGCCTTTGTTTTATAGTGTTCTGGTATATGAGTGGGTTTTGCGTATGTGCAAATGCTACAGAGACATACATGTAGGCCAGGGATTAGCATTGAGCATCCTAGCCTGTAGCCCATTTGTTTCCTTACTTTTGGAAATGAGGCTTCTCACTTAACCCAGTTGGAGTCATTTGATATTCCAGTATGTATAGGCAGCACCTCATTTATCATTTCTATCTGTCCTGGTTTGCTAAATGGGCTGGTCTGTGAGTTCCTGGAACCTGCACCGGGGCTGTATTTATAGGAGTGTGTGACAACTCCTGGTACTGGATGCTGAAATTCACCTCCCAAGCACTTTACCATCACCCTAGCTTCCAGTTGTGATACTTTCTGCAGTGAGTTCACACTTGTTACTATTAACTCAGATTTACACAGCTCATTTACAAGGGAGTTGGAATAACTTCTTTCTCCTTATGAGTATGTTTTCCATTTGGTGTTTTGCACACCCCAGAGATAAGAAAGAGCCAGTCCTAAAGACATAGTAACAAACCATTTCATAACAAGGGAACACACACTTAAAAGAAGTCCCCACTGGAGGATAGTGTGTTAAGCAAATGCCTGCTCTATTTTTAAAGGAGAACAGACAGAATGACTAAGTGGATGCTGCCTAGACCAAGGCATATCGTACACCAAAAGGCTCCAAATGCTTCACATACTTTCCCCTGTTTCTGTATTCCTTAACATCAGGCACATTCTATGCATTTTTACTAGCAAATTAAAGGTCAACAGCACAGACTGGCTTTTTTTTGGGGGGGGGGAGTGAGGATTATATGTTGTCATCCTAGGGACCATTAAAAAAAGCAGGGGTCAGTGTCAAGATAAAGAGTTGCATTTCAGTATGTGTGGTTGTGCTTAGGAATCGGTCATGCCAGTAGCCATGATCAACTTTAGTCACATCTGTCTACTTACATTGCTTATGTCATGTTGCAGAGTAGGACACAGTTCAACTTTCTTTGGTGGAAATAAACAAGAAGTAATGGACTAGGGTTTGTTATGGGAAACCCGGAACTTGGTGTGCATGCCAAATGGAAGAGAGTCATTTATTTATTTATTGGTGGAAATTGGCATGAATTTCTAAGGTTGCATTCATATATGTCAGGAAAATCACTTAAGATAAAGAAAATGGCCTAAACACAGTTTTGTCATGATTCTCCAAACATACCATTCTTGGATGTAGGAGAGGGGCTCATTAGGTTGAGAAAGTAAACAAACTTCAGGAAATGTGGGGATTTACAAGATCCACATCCCCCTGCCCTCCCTCTGCATTTGTAAACTAGTAATTTATATCTAAGAAGGAGAGATTCCTCTGGATCATTTCTGAGTTGTTGGAGGGAACTTTAGGAGCAGAGCCATTATGAGCTGTCATCCCATGGAGGTGAATTCTTCAGTGTTGCTCTGGACTGGAGTCTCCCACACTCTTGTAACACAGCACCCATGATCTTGTAAGTAATTGCAAGAAACTCACAGATTTACCAAAATAGACTTAAGCAGAATCATTTCTTTGGTCTGTGGTCAATTCTCTTTCTGGGGTGAATATAGTTTTGTTAATGCTTTTCAAGGAAAAGTCACAGTGACATATATGATAAGGAGGTGTACAAATGGAAGCTGGTATCTCTTTGGAAGGTGTGATGTGCATATAATATGGCTACCACAGTTTAGCCTATGGTCTGACTTCAGAGAAACCCTCCAGATCTAGGCCATGGGTTCCAACACTGCAGCAAGATGCTCAGGTCCTACGAAGGAAGTGGATGAGGTAGAGGGTCCTCATGTCAACTAGGGTAATTGCAACCATAGTAAAACACTCTCTATTTCAACTTAACTGTTTTGGAAAAAGTTTCCCCAAAAAAATGACACTCAAAGACAGGATTACTCTACTAATAAAAACCACTGCTTTAGAAAGGCAGTACTTTCTAGACCTACAGAAATGAATTTAAAAAAAGTACTTTGTCTGTGATGAGGTTATCTTTACCCCCTTATGTCCAAGAAGAAAGGAAGTGATTAACTACAACTCTAGCCTGACACTTGTAGTGGAAGTTTTATAACTATAGATTCAGAACAGTTCCAATTTTTCATGATTATTACAATTTCATAAAGTACCATCCAGCTAAGTTTGGTCCTCAAAAACATTTTAGAGCTTTAGTAGAAGCACATTAATTTTTTTAGCACCTTGTGCTGGCTTACCTACCCAATGGCTCACTGACTATTTAGATCAATGTGTACATCTCTCAGCAGATGTGAGAAACTGGCTTAATTGTCCTAACACAAGACATGTTGCTACTTATAATTGGCTCTGCTTCTTAGTTACAGAGAAAGTCAGACACAGTCTCGGGCAGCAGAACACAGAGACTCTTGATAAAGATGCTTAGTTCACAGACCTGGCCGCAAAACCTATTCTGCTGCGTGTTAATGTAATGTGTCATAGCAGGCAGCCTGTGGTGGGGATCCCCTTACAGAGGAGGTTCTGATGCCTGATGTCTTTCTCATTAGGATGTCCTAAGCCTTGTGAGCTTAGAGAACCATGCTTTGATTTCTGGCTCACTGTAAACTTTTATCAATAGTCATGCATGATGAGCTGTGGCTCAGGAGCCTAGGCAAAATGAGCAGAAGTGTGATGCATTTCTGAATAAATAATAAGTACATGATATAAAGAGTAATTCAGTGTAGTATACATTAGTTATCTGCCACTATAACAAAATGCCTCAGAATGGCTACTGAGGAAAATGAGTTTATTTAGAGTATAGTTATAAAAGTTCAGGGGCATGACAATTGCATTAACCTAGTTCTGGTGATGGTCTCAAAAGAACAGCAGCAGGAATACACTTCAGGGTGAGCAGTCGCAGCTTCATCCAGGGAGCAGATCAGAAGGGCCAGCCATTCTTCTTTTACCACAGTTCCTTCATGAAATGCCCAAGGGATACTCTCACGCCCCTTATGAATTATTGTCCTCCTTTCAGGGTTCTCCTCACAAAGGTCCCAGCACTCCAGAACACATCTTCCTTTAAACACAGAGAGCCTTTCAGGGACAGAAACTATATGCCAGCTGTAGCAACCCTTAGAACGATTTTAAAATGAGATTATGGAATGCATTATTGGTAGGCATCTCTGTTAAAAGTTTATATTCTCTTAGAAGCTGGATGAATCATGTCTCACTTGAAATAAAATGGGAGATAGGAAGGCAGAGACACTCAATGTTCCTGACATGTGGCTTGTTAAAACTAATCATCAAGCAATCTGTGCCCAAATGCCACCATTCTACAACTCAAAATATGCGCTAATGAATAGAAGCTAGCACGCAACTGTTTGATCTCCCTTGTCCTTTGAGAATGGAAAGAATTAAGATGAATTCTGAACAACGAAAAAGCATTTTACATATTACCCATTGTTAACTATTTTTATGGAAACACATATATAACAGTTTCTCAATAGGAAGGCATGAACAATCCTTTAAAAGTGATGTGTGTTATAGACATTCTGGTCTACAAACTCAACAGCTTGCTCTATAGCAATACTCTCTGTCTTGACATATTGCAATGATGCTGTTATAAATACTCCAAAATAAATTGATATGTGTGCACTCATGCTTTACATGAGTTGTAAATAATTTGGTGTGACATAAAAATAGAAGTTTCCTTTGCCTTTATAATACTTTCAGCTTCATAATCAGTGCACACAGCCTATCATAGGATTTGCAGAACACTTAGCAACCTTAAAATTAGAGAACTATGACATATTAAATAAATAAATAAATCCTTAGACTCAAATAAGGATTTAATGTCTATATGCAGTAAAACACTGAATCGTGGCTCTTTGTTCTCATTAACACTGTTTGGCTTTAAAATATTTTAAAAATATCAAGCACATATTTGGATAAATATTCCAAAGAAAGAATAAACAAGTTTTCAACATTACTTGGTTATCTGTGGAGAGAAAACTAGAAGAAGGACACTTGTCGAAGAACCTGGGAAAACCAAAGGTAAGACTAGGGACATGCTGCCAGCTCCTCTTGTTAGAGAGAAGTGGCTGTGTCCACACTGCAGAGCATTGACAAAAGAGTTTATGACTGAGAATATAGCCAGGGAATCAATGTGTAGTCAGAGTCACAATAACCTCTGTACACCTTGGCATCGTGATCTTTCATGAAATAGTTTGAACCCAGCTCTGGATCTGAGTGCTGGGGTTGCCCTACTATCTGCTTCCTAGGAAAGTTTTCTATTTCTATAAGATTTGTATTCACTAATTTTTCTATCTTCATCAAATATGATACAGGAGTATCAAGTGAAGCCAATTAGAGATTTAATGTCATCACATACCTGGAGGTATAAGGAGGAATCTAGGTACCCGTAGAACCTATGATAAGTTTGGGAAACTCTCGAACCATTGTTTAGACAGATCAAGTTGGATATATCAGCATACTGGACTGTATAACATTTTGAGTTAACTACTTAACTTGGCAGAACAGACCAATTTTTGTTTGCTTGCATAAATATTAAAAGACTTATGGTATTCCATGTCAAATTCATTCCCTGAACCTTCCTCTCAAGGCAAATCTCATCTCAAATTCAGCTGCTAACAGCTGATCAATAAATCTTTTAATTATAATTAGATTAAGTCTACACTCTTTTTATTTTAGGGGTCACAACCTCCATAGCAATATGTTCTCTTTGAAAGTTAGTGTTATGTGGAGTGTTTATCGAAATAATGGAAAGCTGACTAGTGCATAGAGCTTAATAAAGTTACATCAATTATAAAAATGGGGATGGGAAACACTACCAAGGTTGGAACACTGTCCAGGTTCCAACTTGAGATTCAGTGTGATTCTGTTTAGGAATACCCCTGGAAGACTCTGTCTCAGTTCTGCTACTGTCACAGCACACTTTTCTAAATCATTCGTGGGTGGACAAAATACATTTTCTTTGATAGTACAAAATGAATTGAGTTCAACCTCCAATCAGATAAGCCTTTTGATGTTTTTATTTTTACTTTTGTTATTATTGTACTTTTTCTGTGAACGTGGTTTGACAGTGAGTAGGATACCTCCAAAGTACTTAAAACTTAGCAGTCACTCTGTCTTGCTGCAGATCTCTGAGGTCTGACCCAGCCTTAGTCTTTGTGAAGTTCATCACTAGTGTTTGTGTTTAGTTCTGACAGCTTAGGTATCACAGAGAACAGTCATTGTTCCTTTGGGCTGCCTTCCAATTAGGCTGTGCATTGATTAGGAAGTGGCCAGGTTTGTTTCTCACTGAAGTGTCCTCTGCTTGTCATCATAAGTGGATAACGATTACAAGAGGACTATTCTGTGGTACTGTTTTGGTGATAATTTCACAAACAATTTTCATCTTTCTCAATTCAGTAGTCTCAATTACCCTTATATAGATAGTCACTACTTATTATTGTTATGTCTCTAGCCATTGGATTGGTGGCATATCTGCATGCCTCCTGATGCCTGTGGTGTTTGTTTCAGGTGTTTTTACTTGTCTGAAAGTAGACTACTGTAGAGGTGATATAAACAAAAGAACACTTTGTTCCCCTGTGAAGATATGAGGAAAAACAACCTCCCTTTCTTTACTGTCTTTGCTTCAGAAAACTATGTAATTTGAAGAATTTTCTCTGACTCTGAAATACATGTGCAACTTTTTTTTTTTTTTAAGATTAAGGTCAAATAAGCTTTAATAAAGAGGTTTCTCCCAATCGAGGCATTGGGAGCTGTTTTTTGAAGGTTGACCATTAAAATAACAAGGACCCCGTCACCCATTCTTTATAGAGCTACGGTGACTGACTTCTCACACCAGAACAACCTCTATCCGTAAAAACAGAACATCATTTTTCCAGATGTAAAACAGTACTTGCATGTGCTTACTCTAGCTACCAACTGAATGGTGAATTCTTCTTGACAGGTGGATCCCATGAACCCTTTTCCTGAAAACTAGTAACTGTTTATTTTGAGACAGGCTTGAGATGGGCTGAAATTTTCTCTGTCTTTATAATTACCCAGAAGGTTGGTGTAGTGCATATCATTTTTCTTTTAATACTGATTTTATAATAAAGTTGCTTTCTTCCTTTCTGTCTCCCTGTAGTGGCTTTTTGGGTTTAGAGAAGGTTCTGATTTTGGTTGTATTTCATATATGTAAACACATGCCATAGCCTACGTGTAACAATCTAGTTGTCATCTACTTGATTCTTGCAGAAATATAATTTTATATAGATGATTCATTTCTTACAACTCATTAAAGATAAAAGAGTACAGTACTGCTATTGCACAACTGAAGAAACAGACAGTGAGACATGGGCAGTTTGCCTAAGTTGCTTAGCTCATCTGGAGATGACAAGACTCTAACTTCCTGCTCTCGGCTGCTGGGCTCTGCTGCCTAGGACAGGATCTCTTTCTTGAGTCTTCAGTGTCTACCTCTCAAGATTGAAGGAACAGCTGCTTAAAAGGTATCACGTCTGCCTCGACCAGCAAGAAAGACGCGACCCACGAGCTCTTCTTTTAGCAGTTTATTCAGGAACCTTCAACAGTCTTCAGCACCAAGGGCAAGGCCCCGGCCGTTAAACTTCAGCACCAAGGGCAACGCCCTCAGTTGTTAAGCACTCCAAAGCTTAGCCAATCCCAATGGACCATGTGGCAAAAGCGGATAGGTCACCAAATGAGGAAGCAACCAAGGGCAGCAAGCTTAGCCAAATAAGGGCTTTGTTTACGAGACCGCTCGCTCTCGGGATGGTGGAAGCCAGCGCAGTCTCTGGGCGCAGCTCAAGCGGCTTTCCACAAAAAGGAACTTGAAGGAGATTGGATCCCCCAAAGATCCCAAATGGCACTGACATTTGGGCTCTCACTGAAGTTCCCGAGGTCTGCTTTGGGAGCTTCTTGAATGGTGATAATAGCTAGAGGTTGAGAGATGACTGAGGTGGTCATGATGGGATAGACATCTGCTCTTAATAAACAATTTTGTAGTCTTTTTCATGTTGTTGTATTGAGGAATTTAAATATGGAAAGCTTAGAGAGTTTGCATGATGTTTGCTCTAGAATAATATGAGCCAGCTAGTGCACGTGTTCTTGAACCTGTTAAGAAAAGCAGTGGCATTTTTCACCTCCTTATAAAAATTCTATTAGCTCATAGAAGCAGAAGGTGGGGAAACGGGATATGGGGTTTTCAGAGGGGAAACCAGAAAAGAGGATAACATTTGAAATGTAAATAAAAATATCTAATAAAAAAATTTTAAAAAATTCTATTAGCACTAGTTGGCAAAGCTTTGGTCAAGCTCTTTCCTTTCAGAGCCTTGTTTAGTGTTTTCAAGTGATGCTCTGGGTGAGTCTTTTTTTGTTGTTGTTATTGGATATATTCTTTATTTACATTTCAAATGATAACCCCTTGCCCAGTTTCTCTCCCACCACCAGAAACCCCTATTCTATCCCCTCTCTCCCTGCTTCTATGAGTATGAGTCTTAAGAGAAGATAACTGTAGGCTTCTGCAGTAGAGGTTCTGAGTACAATGAGGATGCACATTGGGCTGCTGACCTGGGTTGGCATAGCTTTCCTCAGAACTGTTTCTATGAAGTTGGCACTGGAGCAGTCAACTGGAAGTAGCAGCACAGACTCATCGTGCCTTGGCTCTCTCACTAAGGGATGTCCTGGGAAAATGGAAGAGTGGCTATCGCAAAGAGCCATAAGGAAGGCAGTGCAGTTGTGGTGAGGGTATGCCAATACAGATAAGGAGACAAGAAGAGAGACTGGCGTACGTTTTGGCACATCTTTTCTTTATTTTTCAGTTCTATTTTTTTTCTGTAGAACAGAAATAGGAGAGGACCAATGAAAGCACATAAGTGAATAAGCCCACATTGGAGGTCATGGTACTAGAGACGGAGTCAGGAGGATAATTACCCTATACAAAGATGAAGAACACAGCAAGCGAACAACAGCTGCAAAGAACAGGCCTGAGAGATGGGCCAGGTAGAGCCGGACACAGGGAAGATGCTGCAAACCTAACTGGCCACAAATTCCAAGAATAAACAGAAGCAACATTTTATTTATAGTTAGCCCGAAACTGAATTCATTAGTACCAATGTAGTTCATACCCCAGAGGAAAACAACATTTTGAGTGAGCCTTGAAGGCAGATGCCAGGAGGCCCTTAAGAACCACCCATGCTATGAAACTTTTGAGCTCCAGAAAGCTTTCTTGATGGACAAAGGATGAATTGTTGGTGGCCTGCAGTACAAAAGATGAATTGGTGGTGATCCATGGTACAAAAGATGAGTTGGTGGTGATCTACGGCACAGCAAAACAGGAGTGACCTTTGTCCACAAAGGCTGACCTAGGCCTCTGTTCACAATGAAGATGATGATTCCAGGGTTAAATTACTTGAATTAAGTGTGGTAAGCTTCTTTTATTTCAAGATGTGGCCCATGTTCTGCCTGTTTTTGTAGATTGTGTGCAGGAAAAGGTTAAATCGATTGAGGGTTGGTCTTTATTTTGCCATACTATGTTTATTTTTACAACTCAAAGATAATATATGAAGGTCTTTAGCAGGCCCCAGCATGGCAAACATGGCTCTGACAAGTTTTGTCCTTTTCCCAGTTTCCCTTTCCCTCAGATCACATTCCTAAAGCTAGTCCCTAAGGTCTATCTCTTATTTGGCCACTGACTCATTCCTGAGACAAAACACCAAGGTTCAGCAGTCAAAATACATTATTTGGCAAATATGTACAATTAGGATTTACCAATTTACCCTAGCAGGACTTCCTCTTTCTCCTCTTAAAAACACACTCCTGCAAAAATGCCTGCTTGTCATTGTTGCTGTCTGCCTTTGTAGTCTTCCCCATTGCTTGTCTCTTTGGGATAATAAATCTTCGTTGTGCTGAGAATTAGAATTTGGTGTCTGGATGTATCTTATACTGACTTTGAGGGGGTTATCCCTCCCTTACAAATTCAATATGTTTCTTAGGTGTATGGGCAGACTAAAACTTCAAACAACAACATCAAACATAATTTTGAAAATAGTGTTCCAGTGTTTATTCCAGATTTTGGTCTCCATATAAAATAATTATTTTTTTGACAGACAATAGAATAGCTGAAGGATTTCACTATCAAATGAAAATTCTACATACAGTATCCTAACTGAATTTCTGCTAATCTTCCTCCCTGTTTTACTGTGCCTGCTTAATATTCTTTCTATGAGAGGACTATAGCATTTCTAAAGTTCCTCATGTTCAAGAAACTCCACTAGACATTATTTGTGGTCATGGGTTAATATTATTCCCTCCCAAGTCCCTTGATTATTGCTGCTTTAAGATTCTAGGGCCAAGATTGTAAAGTCAAAATCCCCAGTGGAATATAGAATAGAATAAGACATTCAAATGTTAAAAGAACTGAAGCACAGTGCTTGCAGCTTTGGATTGATGAAAGTATAGCCCCAGCAGCTGACATGAGATTACTTCCTCTTATGTGAATCCCTAATATAAAACAGACTGTGTATGCACTGAAAGAGTTTAGGCGATTTGCATAAGGAGGAAGAACAAACAATAGGTTCCCTTGATGATAATTGCTCAAGATGCTATGGAAGATTGCTAATGTTCCATGGGTGCAGAGTGAAGATTTCATCTCAACCATTAGAGTGGGAAGGCGAGTTTCAGAATTAGCGTTGCTTCTACTCTTCTGCGAGTTTTGGTCTGACTTTTTAACTACTTCATATCATTTTTTTTAACTTTTATTGCATTATGATGAGAAAAGTTAAATGATTTCAATTTATCTGAATTTGTTAACATTTAGAAACATATTTTAAGTAAATAGAATTAAATCACATTCTTGTTTCCCTTTTGTATCCCAACTCCTCCCAGAGACCCCCTCTTCAATACCTACAATATCTTTTTTGTCATATTTCTTAAAATTTATAAAATATTATAACAATAAAAATGAGTACTATAAAAGTTGTTTGATATAAAACAACAATCAATTTAACACTGTTATGTAGGTGCTTGTTTACAGCAATACAGAAAATACATGTTTTTCTCAGTATAAATTTCAAATAACTCCAAACATATTAACTGGATATTTCAAAATAATATATCACTACTAGTATTTTCTTAAACGAACATAAATATATAAAGTCTTTTTATTTGTTTGTTTTATATTTAGTACAGTTTAAAGTCTTGGCTCTTTCTGTGGTACAAGCCCAAAATAAGAACAATTTTTAGACAGTGGATTTCATTATAATAAGGCTGTACTTCAATGACCCTCAAATCACCGAAGGATTTTACCTCCATCATAGCTAAGCTGAGAGTTGATAGTTCTTCTGCACCAAGAAATGAATTGTAGGCACGATTTTTCGATACAGACTTGCTGCTATGGTCAGAGCTATTTGACCTGAGTGAGTGACTTTATTCTCAGCCCACAAAGAACAGGATACATTCATTTAAGAAATGGTGTGTGTAGTAAGATGGTCTATCCATAAAGTCATTCACCAACTGTTTCAATGAACAATGATTCTCCTTGGAGGGTAGCACAGACATTAGGTGAAGGTAAGAATCTGGTTCATTGGCTGTGATAATTTGGAAAAGCATTCATCTCAGAGAAAGAGTAACTTATAAAGTCCTCTTCTTCAAACTTGATAGTTACAAACATCAAGCAAAGCATTCAATCTTACTCTTTGTTGTTCTCTTACAAGCCACCTCCCAATTTAATTGTCTAGTTTCTTTTGGCTGTATAAATACTTTTGAAATATATAAGCTATTCTGAAAACAAAGGTATAATGTAAAAACATAAAATAAATGATACCACTAATTGAGAGGCTGAGATAGGAGAAGCAAGATTTCAAGATTCTTATGTTGTACACAGCCAGACACTGTCACAAACATACAAGCTGACAGCGTACATAGATTGTACAATGCTGGACCTATTTCTCCAACCACCAAACTAGAGAGACCATTGGATGACAATCAACAAATTTCTAATTCCTCATATTTTTGGATTTCAATTGATTAG
>NW_022196895.1:81253148-81257084 GCF_008632895.1 Mastomys coucha
CAAGTAACCTTGGTTTGTGTTGTTTATTTTCTTACACTTGCCCCCTGCCATCTGGTTATCTCTAGTGCCACCTGCCCTTGCTAAATCTGACTGGAGCCAGTCCTTCCTGTGATCCTGGTTGTGTCAGAACTCTTCAGAGTCAAGGTGTCTCTGTGATCCTGTGATTCTGTGATTCTGTGATCCTGGGCTTGTTAGAGCACCTGGGAGTGCTTCTTCCTCTGGGTGTTTTGGGACTGGCTGCAGAGTTTGTGCCCAAGGTCTTCTGGGCACCAGTACAGACAGACTGGAAGGAACCTGAGCCTCTGGGCTGGTGGAGTTCCTGTGTCCCTGTGTCCTGCTTGTCCCAGTTACTCCTGGTATTGGGACAGATGTTGTGTCCTCCTTACCTCTGATCCTGGGCATGTTAGAGCGCCTGGGAGTGGAGCTTCCTCTGGGTGTTGTGGGACTGGCTACAGAGCTTTTGCCCAAGGTCTGCTCAGGACACCAGCTCAGAGAGACCGGCCATATCATTCTTAAAACTACTCAGGCAGAGAGATTTTTAATCCCATACGTGGATGATTTATGGATATCCTGGGAAATGTTACTTAGCAGCAAAGTCAAGCTTCTTCATTGATTAAGAATGATCTTATTCAGATATTACCTCCTTTTTTCCTGGCGTTAGCTCCACAAATTGTTTACTGATTTCTTGCAAGACTGTGTTGTTAAAAAGTAAAAGTTTATCTTGAAACTAGTTCAAACTTGGAATATATTTTTTTACCCTGCATCTATATGTGTAAGTTGGTAGAGGTTTTCAAATGGTTCATTACTTGGGTATTAATTTAGTTCCATAAGTGGATATATGATGATCCTACTAGCTCATGATTACCCTAAAGGCAGAGACCATCTCTTGCTTTTGTTTTTGTGACTCCTACGAAATTCCTCACTTGGCCATTTTCTCTCAAATTACAGACCCTTTATAAAGCTCCAAGGCAACAAATTACCCTTCTATCAATTTGTCTTTCCTGACAGTACTCATGCTTTACATGATTATAAGAATCCAGAAAGATAATACTTCTTTCTATTACCTCTTTAAAAATTGATAAAGAAGTCCTTACTAAATCCTGTAGCTCAACTGTTACAATAAATAGTGTCTAAATTCCAGAAGGCTAACATAGCAATAGCATGGAGCAGGGCTGTGTATTTATGTAGAAACTGGTATTCTATATTACGAAGGACATAGTTAACTATCACTCATGGTTCTTTAACCCTCAGGTCACCTGCTGAATATTCTTGTGTGACATTATTTAAGATAAAAACAAAGTCAATGGTCATTGTAAGAGGATGTTTTGGGTCAGCAGTAAGAGATAAAATCATTACATTATTTTACTCTTCCAACAGATCCATTGCTACACTTGTTGACAAGAGACTGAGGTATGTATATGAGATAGGAGAAGGAAGGTGGCTTTGTATATGCATTCTAGTATCTGCTGTGCTCTACTTTTTCAGGCACCAAATACAAGCTTCTGCCTTATAACCTCCACAGAATACACTCATACTTCCCAAAGTACACTATCCCAGATTCTAAAGAATCACAGCAATAGTGTTTCAGGTTGCATGGGTCTAGGCCAGGTGATTTCAGGTGCTCAATATCTTAGTCAATGATTAAATAAAGATGCACACAGAAATTGAAATCATAGTTACATATTAGGAAGGAATACATTGGTAGAAATGTCAGTGGCTCTTATGAGTGAATGTACTCAGGAACCCCTACTATTGCTTGGGAGGTACTGGATTGCTAATAGGTTAGCAATCCATAAAACAATGCTTGGTGCATTGTTTGATTGCTAATGGGTATTTGTGTGCATTGTATGTATAGGTAAGGATCTCAGGTTGCCAAATGCACTATTTCAAGAGGAACATGTGCATAACCCAAGCCAAGTAGTTTCAGGTAGTTCAAATACTCCTTATGCTTGCCTGCCCCCTTAAATCCAAAGCCAGGATTACCAAAACCAACATCCTTAGAAGATGCAAATTCTCTTTCACATAGATTCCACAGTTGGAGGTAATGAATGGTATAACTGAGACAAAAATTTTATTCAGAAAAGAAAAGTGGAAATGGAGAATAGTCTTTGGTTGATAACATATTTGAGCTCTTCTGCTTTCTATGTAGAAGGAGGCTACCTTAGCTCTTCATTCCTGTACTTTGTTTACTTCTCCCCACAGCCACAATTCTCCCTTAAAACCATACACAGTCTGTAGTCAGCTTCCTTTTCAAATAGGTTTGGAGTCCCTGAGCTTGGTTTAATATAAAATACCCAGAAGCAAAGTGTTCAGGTGCTTACAGTTTCAGGGAATACACGTTTCATGGAATAGATATTTTTATACCAATTGAAACATTACACAATATATACATATATATGTGTGTGTATATATATATATATATAATTGAATATGTAGAACTTTTAATGGGCCTCAAAACCAACCATAAAGTCATGACTCTGGAAAATGGAGTCAGCATGGAGGGAGAGTTGTATGGACAAGTGATGGGAGACAGAATAATTAAAATGCATTATAGATGTGTAAAATTGATAAAAGGGGGAAAATGATGAAAAAGTAGCTATAATGATAATACAGAGAAAAATTGTGCTTACTATTTCTTTGTTAACAGTATTTCCTCAAAATTGAGCATTTTTCTCACTTTGTTTCTTACTAAGGCCAAAGGAGTCCGGGCCTGCAGAGAGTTTACTTACAAACATCATCATGGATTTTGACTCTTGTGGTAGATTCCTTGGTGATGTGACTCTATGCTTTGGTAGGTTGAGTTTGTTTAAAATAAGTGTCTTGGGTGAAACTCTTTGACCTTTGCTATCAAGTCAAGACTGTTTATCTAGAATACTTTTTCTAATGTTGCATCTGCATTGTGCACAGAGCTGGGTGGGTTCCTTCTTTGATCCCTGATGGAAAGGTTTGGTGGTGTTTCTTTCACTGTGGAGCGTTTAGCTGACTTCAGTAGACACCGGTCATCTCAGCACAGCTCTCTTACACACTGCCTCAGGTCTCCTAGTTCTGCAGGGTTAGATTCAGACCATTGGAGCAAGTGGCCCTGGGGAACTCATCAAGCACCTTCTTAAAAGCAGCCAGGGCCTCAGGAACTTCTTGTTGAACCATCCCAAGGACCTCAGAATTTCTGCATTGGCTCTGTCTTCAGGATGAAGGGCAATGTAGGGAAGTTTGTATGAACAAGATAGAGAAATGGTCTTTATGTGACTGATGACCAATGGCTGCATATGACTACAATAACATTTAGGACAAAAATTCTATTTACATGATCAGATGAGGAGAAAACAGACCTTACTGAACACACAGTGATTTCTGTCATAGTAGCAAAAAAGAAAATGTTCAAAATTGGTAATACATGTTCTTATCCCTATTCATAGTTTGTCTGTATGTAAGAAAAGGGACTACAAGTCTAATACATTATTATGGAGGATTCAGGAGCAGGAGGTAAACAGTTACTGGGCAGACTCCTTGGAGACTTTCTTAAAACCTACATAAAACAAGAGAAAGTTGCTTCCCTCTGCTGATGACCCCATGCAGAGTGTGAGTCTCAGAAAAGGAGGCAGGGAGAGACTTAACAAGGACTCTCAGAGCAGGTAGGCTGATCTTTCTCAAGAGTTGACTCTGCAAACCATACATTAATACTACCCAGGTTTGTTCCTCTCCTGCAGGGCCGTGGGCGAGTCATCCTGGTTCATCTTGTTCATTATTCTTTAAAAATAGCGAGGCATGGTAGGAACTCATTTCCAGTGTAATTGCAATCTGATGGCATCCTTAGGATGGTGTGGGTGGATGGAGGGTCTGGTGGCCCATGGACCATCTCACAGTGGAGGTCTAGTTGCACATGCGGGAGGCTCTGTCCATCTGAACAAAACTCACAGTAGACTTTCATGTGATCCT
>NW_022196895.1:81258260-81261489 GCF_008632895.1 Mastomys coucha
AATACAGATGTAGAGGCTCACAGCCATCTATTGAACTGAGCACAGGGTCCTCAGTGAAGGAATTAGAGTAAAATATCTTTTTTTCTTAACTAGTGTTTCATCTCTTTTTCCTCAATTTTTCAATTTTAGTTTTTGTTAAGTTTCATTTGTTAAGAATTTATATATGAACATTGCATCTCTCTCAGTCCCACCCTACCTCCCCACTAAAATTCTTCCCACATTCTTCCATTGTCCTCTCAAATTCATGACATTTTTTGATAATTATTATTGTTAGATGTATATATGTATGTATGTGTATATATGTATCCCATATGTATATACAACATATTGATTCCATTTAGTGTCACCCATATATACTTTAACATATCTCAATATCAGCCTGGGTGCATCACTAAATTAAGATTGAAATATATATATATATACTTGGATGCACACACACACACACACACACACACACACACACACTATTTAGAACTTTGACACGATTTATTTTGCATGTGTGTATGTGTGGGTATGTGTGGCACAAATTGCTTGTAGCATGTGGGTGTCAGAGGACAAATTGTTTGAGCTGGTTCTCTCCTCCTATACTATGGATTTCCAAGTTCAAATTCAGGTTGTCAAGCTTGGCAGCAAGTAGCTTTTCCCAGTCATGTCTGTGCCCTTATATTTTAATTTTCTTAGTAGGTACATTAATAGTAAAATTAATTTCAACATCTCAACTCAAGATATCAAATGGTAAATTGAATGAGTCTTTTTCTTATAATGTGGAAATGTAGATTTTCATAAGTATTTAGACAAAATATGGTTTACTTCTATTGTGGGTATTCCTTATGTGTAACAAAAGTGAAAAAAAATGAACTTGGACAAACTTGAAATCAATTATGCAGAAGTAGAAAAGCCAATCTCGAGAGGATATACACCTCACAGTTTCAGACATGTAACAGTTATGGGATATTACATTTATATGGACAGAGGATAAAGTAGTAACTGCAGGGAAATAAAGAAAGCAGGAGAAGGGAACAATAGTGGCTTTAATATTTAAGGGAAGGCCACGTTGTGTAGACAAACAGGGCCTTCTGAATTGTGGTAATGGTCACACAAAACATATGTGTGCACACACACAGCAATGTGTGAATGATTTTGATTGATTTTGTCAATGTCAATGTTATTGTAGCATATCCATGTGAGGATTCACAGAGTGGAAGTCTGAGGGAGCGTATGCTGCACTTCTCTGTGTACTTATGTGCATTCCAGTGAGCCTTCTCAGTCACTAGAGAAATGAAAATCAAAACTACTTTGTGATGTCATCTTAAGCCCATCAGAATGACTAAGTTCAGGAACACAAGTGTCACCTCATGCTGGGGAGGATGTGGGTAGAGTAATGGGAAGAATCCTTTATTGCTGGTGGAACTGCAAACTTATATAATAGCCAAGAACTGGCAGCAACCTAGATGTCCTTCAACAGAAGAATGGATTAAAAATGTCACAGATCTGCACAATGGGATATTACTTAGCCATGTAAAAATTAAAATTTGCAGGTAAATACATAGGACTAGAAAAAAAGGCATTCTGAGTGAAGTAACTGAGGCCCAGTAACACAAATATGGTATGTAGTTACTTATATGTGGATATCAGCTGTTAAGTCAAGGCTAGCCAGGCAACAATCCATAGAACATCAGAGATTAGATATACAGTGAGGGACTATGGATGGACAAGTAGATCTCACTAGGAAATGGAAACAGGATATATATTTGTAGATGGATTGGGGGGACTGGAAATTGAGGATCAAGTAGAGAGAAGAGACACACATGGAAGAAGGAATATGGTTAGAGACATGAAATTGAGGGCCATTTGAGGAGTAGTATGCAAACCCAATATAGTATAAGCTTCCTAAAATATATACATATATACAGTAATCTAAATGGAATTGCCAAATAATGTGGGACACAGAGCCCCAGCTGGCCATCTCTGCCACCAAATGAAGCTTGCAATATAGGTTACTTCTTACTGAGTTATGGGCCAAAGGGGACCAATGAGAATTTCCTAAATTGCTCATTGAACTTGGCAATATTGGTCCAGTGCCTATAGAGAGCCTTCACCCCTATGTACCAGTGTCTTGGTACAAGAAGGTACTTTACAGGCTACCAAAGAAGAAACACAAAACCCAAGCTAGCCACAAAAATATTTGATGTACAACAGTGTCCTGTATACAAGATATGTTGGCACAATGGTGGCACAAAGCTTGTGGGAGTAACCAACCGTTATCCAGTTTCACTTACGGCTCACTTCATGAGATGGAACCCATACCCAGCATTGCTTGGGTGACAAAAACTCCGAGCCTAAATAGACAAGAGACCTAGGATAAAGCCAAGTATTACTAGTGTAAAAATAATGTAGCAATAAAATGATTCCTAATAATTCTGCCATACACACAGATCAGCTATCATCAGTGAAACTTCTTGCTGCAGATGGAAACAATACAGTGACCTACAGCCAGACATTAGAGGCCTTAGAATACTCAGTCCTAAATGGGCTGTCTTCATTAAATCCCCATTGTCAGGGAACTCAGAAGAGGAAGAAAGGGTAAGAAAGCAGTAAGAGCCAGAGGAGATAAAGGACATTAGAAAACAAGGCCATCTAAATCAACGTGATTGATGCCCACATGAATGCACAGAGACTTAGCTGGGCCTGCACAGGTCTGCACTGGATGGGGTCCTAGAGTTACAAGGAGAAGTGGAAGCCATGTCTCCATCCCTTACCCAGAAGCACTCTACAATTGATTAACCACTTGCAAATGAAAATTTAGTTTCCTCCAAGAGAGTCTCACTGGGGAAACAAACCACTCTCATGGTTAGGCTTCATGCCCAGCAGTAGGGGGCCAACAGAAAATGGACTCAAAGACATCATTACTGGTTAATGGTGTCAGGGATTTTCTTTTGACTTAACAATTTTTTCATTTCTTTTTTTGTTTTATTTACATATTTTCTCTCTCTCTCTCTTTTTTTTTTACCTTACATGTTCTTTGGGTTCTTATTTAGTGTCTTTTTTTTTTCTAGTATAAAATGAAGTTTATTTAGGGGAATGAAGAGGAGTGTTGAGAAGGGAGTAGATACAGAAAAAGAGAGGGGATAGAGAACGAGAGAGGGAGGGAAGGGGGAGAGGGAGAGAGAGAGAGAGAGGAGAAGAGAGAGGAGGGAGAGAGAGAGAGAGAGAGAGAGAGAGAGAGAGA
>NW_022196895.1:81261510-81283948 GCF_008632895.1 Mastomys coucha
GAGAGGAGGGAGAGAGAGAGAGGGAGAGAGGAGAAGAGAGAGGAGGGAGAGAGAGAAGAGAGAAGAGAAAGAAGAGAAAAGGCCAGCCAGGAACATGTGGAGAGACAGGGGTGGGTGGAGGAGGGCAGAGAGGGAAGGGGGGTCTTTTTTTATTATTATTATTAGATATTTTCTTTATTTACATGTAAATTTCTCCTTTCCCAGTTTCCCTTCCAAAAAACAAAGAAACAAACAAAAACAAGAAAAACAAACCCCTGTTGCCTCCCCCCTCCCCATGCCTGCCACCCCACCCTTTCCCACTTACTGGCCCTGGCGTTCCCCTACACTGGGGCACAGAACCGGGAAGGAGGGTCTTATTTAGGGTTTTTAATGGGCTTCCTGAATGTGTGAATGAGTGCGTCTGTCTATATCTTTTTCTGGTGTCCTTTCTTGTACTGTTTTTCTTCTGTTAGTTTTGTTCTATTCTGATGTTTCAATTTTATCATTTTATATTATACTGTTATATTTATTATTATATTATATTAATCCTTTAGAAGCCTGTTTGCTTTGAGAGACAGAAAAGGGATGAATTGGAGCAGAAGTGAGAATGAACTGGGAGAACTAGAGGGAGGAAAAATTGTAATCAGTATATATTATGTGAGAAAAAAATCTCTTTTCAATAAAATGGAAGACAAAAGAAAACAAAATAAACCTTAAATAATGGCTTCTTCTGTGATCACTGTGTGCTTTAAAGAAGATACAGGCAAATAACAGACATTTTATAAGCAAGTAAAATGAAGATCTGTAAATGTTTCCCCATTTTATTCTGCATTTATAGCCACGCTGGTAATTAAAGACTTAGACTAGAAGCTGTACACATGCAGAGTACATAGTTCTCTCAGATTCTAGTCTATGTTTCAAACTCTATTCTCATTCTTTCTTAGCCCCAAGATTTGGAATATGAAGTAAGTGATAAATTTTTAATCTCTGTGTTTAGTAATGCCAATTTCCTGTGGAATTTCTCATGCTTTCTGTAGGAGGAAGGCTGCTCTTATTTTTGCAGTGGTGTCTGACTTTCAGTGAGCTCCGAGTATGTGAACTCTGTATGGATTTTTCTCTTCCTGGATCTCTTCTCCCTGCTCTAAGAGGCTCCTGTGATGATAGGAACGTTCAGTCATGGGAGCTGTGGGGTTGAGAGCTTTAAAATGTACTCCACGCACAAAACACCTAGATTGCTTTCTTAGAAGATTTCTCATCCTTAAAGTGGCCTGCACCATTGACTCATCACACCTCCCATCTGCCCAGGCATTAGGTTGCTAACATAGTATCTCAGAGTCCACATGTCTAGACAGCCTCTACAGTTTGCTCTCCACCAGTCTCTCTCCACTTTCTTTTGTGTCAGAAAATGCCACTACTATTAATGCAAATTTTACAACCCAGATCTTAAAATCTCAGTTTCTTTCATGAAACAAGTCCAAGATCCAATAAATTCTGTTAGAATTACCTTCAAGATATTTCCTGTACCCTCTCCCCTTACTATCTCCACAGCTAGTTGAAGTCACGATTATTTATCAGAAGAAACTTACAGATTTCCTGCTATAGCTGGAGTGCGTCTGTCTTCTGCTCCAATGACCTACAGTGGACATGTTAAAGTCTCAACATCCAGTGCCACAGAAGGAGGTGACATTTAAAGGTTGACACTTTAAAGAGGGGACTGAATGAAAAAGGGAAGGGAAGGGAAGGGAAGGGAAGGGAAGGGAAGGGAAGGGAAGAAAAAGAAAGGGCTGCTCCTAGGTATGGTGGTGGAGAAAGTTTACTGTAGACATGTGGGAGAGCATAGCCAGAGTAAGGGACATCTGGGAGAGTCCACAGGGGACATGACAAAATGCATTGTCTCATATGAGGAGAAGGGGGAGGGGAAGGTAGAAGGGAGAACAGGGGACCAGGTGCAGCTTCCAGGAGATACAAAGGTACAAAGAGAGAAGGAAGCCAAATTGGTTTGATTATCAGCCTCCGGGGTGAGGATGGGGTATACCAGCTAAGAGGACCCTATAACAGGGATTCTGGGAGAAGCTGGAGGACAGGTCTTCTTTGATATGTTAAATAGGCTCCTCAGCCATTTGTCCCACGTTTACAACCTAACAGGGACTAATTTGACACGTGGTTGAGTAGGCACTAACCCAAAACAACTGGTATCATAGAGGAAGAGGAAGTTAGTATAAAGACTACTGAAGATTACAGTCAACCCAAGGACAAAGGTGTCTGAGGAAACTAGCCCATGAACATCTTGATCTCAGACATCCAGCATACAGAACTGAGGATAAGTCTATGTTTCTGAGAACACCTGTGCTGATGCGTCTCTAACAAACAGCTATAAGCAACCACCCATAGGCCACTCGGGTGGGAACTGAAAGGTGATCTTCCCAGCCCTCCTAGATTGTTGCTTGTTTGTAGATGGTCAGGTTGGACTTCCATCCTCTCATTCTTCAGCCGGACCTGCTAACCAAGGCGTTGGTTTGCCAAAAGCACGCCATGCTCTCCCAGCTTCCTTTTCCCACTCTTATGCTTTACACTTTAGAAGACCAATCTTTATGAACGTTTTGTCAGTTCTAAATATGCATTTACATATGAACCTCTACTACCTTTTATTACACTTGGGAAAAAAAGAAATCCTAATTACTTGTTGGGGATTGGTTCCAATGCTTTGAATTAATCAGGCCCCTCCAAATCTGGAATCTGCGGGTCCAAACGCTGAAGGTCCTTGTCCTAGATTGGTTTTTTGATCGATTAATAAAGAGCCAACGGCCACTGCTTCTGCAGGCTAACTGAGGAGGGTCCTTTAGATTTCTGCAGGCTAAGAACTGGGAGAAAGGAAGAGGGAGAATCGCCATGACTCGGGGGAGAAGGATGGGACCTAAGAGCAGCCGGAGAGAAAGCGAACCAGCCATGTAAGAATTCTGGTAAGTGGCCACTGGGCCGATTGGCCCTGGGGGAGCAGGGGAAGGTTTAGAAGTCTCAGGAGTACCAGAGGGGAGCATTTGTTAGCAGGGGAAGGATTAGGAGTGCCCAGCCTTTGAGCTAGTCACAGCATGTCAAAAATTAACTGTGTGCGTGCCTGCGTGTGTTTGTGTGTGGGTCTTTTATTGCGAATCCAGATTGCTCCTTGTTAGGGTCTTACGCGTGGAAACTGCAGGGAGTCAAAGCAGTGTCGCCAACTACCTCTATAATTACTTTCTTTGGGTTGCAAGCGGCTGAGAAGACTCACCCTGGAATGGTCCCATCACCCCAGAGAACTTATTCACTCCTCCATTTGGCCTGTTAAGCTTCAGGCTCTCCGATGTTCCCAGAGTTCTAGCCTGCTCTGTGGAGGAATGATGCCTGCGAAGGACTTCTAAATCTCCTATTTGCTCTCCCCAGCCCCTATCAGGATCAAATATACGTGTTTCTGAGCAGCTCAAAAATCTGTTGACCATTTCTGAGTTTTAGAATGATGGATGAGACTGCCCATGACAAGAGCAAGTGCCTACTGGATTATGAATTGGATGGTGACCAGGGCTGAGTAATAGAAACGTGGCGAGGCAAATCCTAGGTATTTTCAGGTTTATGTGCTCACATTTTGGTTCAACATTTATTTTTTTTTTTCAAATTAGAGGGCACACTTTTACAGAAAGACCAATGATGAAAGGTGCTCGGAGCCTTGCTCATTTGCATATTTGTTTACTTTTAAAGATGTAAACATCACTTCATGACATATGAAACACTATATCTTTCTCATGACTGACTATGGAAACAACTCTCTAGAATGGAGGGAAAAACCTCAGGAATCATGGTGAACCACAAAACTGCTATTACATAATCCTCCAAAACCTCCCTCTGCTGCAGAGTTCTGAAATAGCAGTGCTCAGGGGTAGGTGGTGAAGCTGTCTAATAGCTACAGAGAACATTGATTCACATTCCTTTCTGTTTTACCAAATTATCTTGAGAGAGGAGTTTTAGTTGACAGCATCACAACTTAAAGGCATGATTTTATTCTGAATGTAAAGGCCCTTCATGTGGCTCTGAGAGAATGCCTGTGGTGAAAACTCGGAAGCCCCCAGCGCACCTCTCCTCCGCATGACTCGACTGGTTGGCCATGGCTGTAGTCTTTGTGGTCACATCTCTTCCATTTGGCATCATTGTTTTAATTACTTCGGGTGTATGTGTAGAGTCATGCCTTGCTGGCTTGTTTATTGATGTTTAATATCTGCAAACCTGGGATGCTTGTGAACGAGAAGGATATTGCCAGGAAAGATAATCTCACCATAAGTAAGACCATGGAGTCTGAACATGTAGGAGAGAAATATATGTGTATCGGTGTACTCACGCTAGACTTTATACATAGGACAGTGGGCATCTGTGCAAGGCACCTTTGTTCCTATAGTATAGGAGCACACACATAAATATATATTCACACCAGAACTTACAGCAAGTGACTACCCATCCTACACTTCTGGATTCTGTAGCCCATGATGGACCCCTAGTCTCCTCATGTCTTCTTTTTTATATTGATTTTATGTGTAAGTGTATGCATGTGTGTGTATGTGTGTGTGTGTGTATGTGTGTGTGTAGGCTGCGTGTGTGCGAGTGTCTGTGTGTAGGCTATGTGTGTGGGAGTGTCAACAAAGGAAGGGAGGCCATCTTGACTTGAGTGCTGAAACCAAATGAAGATACTCTGAAAACGTGGTGAGCACTCTTACCCACTGAACCAGCTCTCTAGCTACTATGATACTATGAAGACTTCTCCTAATAGTAAAGGAGAATATTAAGAAAATATCACTAAAAAACATTAATTTATGACATGCAACAGTTCGCTACACTAGCAAAAGTTCTAACTGAAGAAACTGTGAGAACTAAGAAATTACAGGCTTTAAACATCAAGTTTGTTAGTGACTTTGTTTGCAAAAAATAGTGATACCTCAAGTAAGCACTGGAGTCCTGAGCATTCACAAAACCTTTGAGTTGTTCCAGCGATTTGTCCACAAACTCAAGCTTGTGCTTATGAGGTTAGAAGAAACTCACTGAGCTCCTAATTTACTTTGTATATGTCTCTTTTCCATGATTCATACCTTTTGGACAAGGTTGAAATTCTGGTTACTTATTTTTTTTTAACCTTGAATCGTTTCCTGCTGTTTCTTATATAGATTTTAGGTGAATTTTGTTCCCAGTCTTCTTTGTAATAACTGAATATTTTGTTTTCTATAGAAATGAAAATGTCAAGAACACTGCTCTCAATACTTTTCTTTCTCAGTGGATATCCCTGTACGGGAGTTTCTTTCCATTAGCTCTCCTTTGTTCTGAAGCACCAGTCAGTGTGGTTTGCAATTTGCTTTGATTCTTTAGAGTTCTTTCTTTACTAGAGATTATTTTTAAAATATATACTACGTTCATTAAGTCTTTGACAATTTTATACAATGTACTTTGATCATCTATACATCAACTCTTTTCCCTAAGCCTTCCCAAATCTGTATCCACCCTTACCCAATTTCATATCATTAATTTCCTTTTATAAACCAAAGAATCCAATTAATGCTTCTAATATGTTTATGGGTATAGGGCCATCCACCCAGGTGTGGACCATCTGCTTTAGACTGAATTTATCGAGTCCCCCATGGTTAGAAGGTAGAATTTATTCAAATCAGTAGGAGGCACTTACAAAGGTTTAGGAAATGGAGTTTGAAAAGGGATTCATTTAGCAAACATTTCAGAGCAAATAATCCTTAGGATTTCCGTAGTTCTCAGCCTATCACTTTAGATCCTCAGTAATGTTGCTACTTCAATTGCCTCTGCATTCATAGGCCTGCTTCAGGGTGCACTATGGACATTACTTTTATTTCACCCTAATTTTCCCAATTTGTCATCATGCTTAGTCTCTGGAGTGTATTGGGCCATTACAGGCTATGGGACAGAAGGGACATTAGGCGGGTCGAAGGCAATGAAAAGTTATTTAATCATTGACAGGTTTGTCATTCTGACACCTGAACAGTGCAGAAGAAAATCACCGAAAGATTGCAGTTAACCGGGAAGGATTAGGAGAATAATTGCCTTTTTCATGAGTCTTTTGCTGCTTTTGTGCTTCTTGTATTACCAGAAGACATTTCTACGTGCTATTTTCAGAAGTGATTAGGTATAGGACAATGACTACAAACTCAGCTGATAATCATCTTTTGATAAAGGACCTCCTTTGCTCACTGGAGCTGGAAGAATGAACAAGTTTTACAAAGATTGGATCATTTGATACCTTTAAATTTCTGTTCCACCCTAATATTCTTTTTTCAACTTCTGGGGAAAATTTAAAGTTGTACTAGTAACTACTTAAATGAAATAAAATGAACTGCCAACTATAATCATTGGGTTTATAGAAACTTTAGTGTTGATTTTAAAATTTAGCTTCTGCATTCACAAATCGATCATAGGGTTGAGAATCTCTAAAATCACAACTGAGAATTCTCATATTTGGTTTTAAAATTTGGGTTCTAATGCTCATTTGCTAACCATCTTTTTATTGGGCATCTATATCATTTCAGGCATGGGTCTGGGCAGCAGTGACACAATGGAGAGGAAATAAAGTCTAGGTACCACTCAGTGTTACACAACATTGAAGTGGACTAAGGGAACTCTGGAGCCATGTATCCATATAGGAGATATTATTAAAACCTGTCACCACCCAGGGGCAGGGAGGGCATATATTATGGGAGGCTGTAGCCATAATGTTCTTGTACATGTGTTAAGTTTACCCTTGTGTTATTTAAATGCTGATTTCTCTGCCCTCATATCTTGTTTCAATCTGGACATGACTTTGTCATATTTATTCTTAGAAAATCCTGTCTTGAGTTTGTATAAACCTTGCTCCTCATCCATTCTCTGCCTTGTCAATAAAAGCCAATGAGCCGATAGGGAGCTTTAGAGGGAATAGGTAGGGCTTCAGTTCAAGGAAGCATGGAGAAAGAGGCAGGAAGTATGGGAGGGAGCTCTGAGGGAGGACAAGAAATATCAGGAGAAGACAGCAGAATCAAGAAAGGATGGGAAAATTCAGGTAAGATGGGAATATTGTCTGGGAGAAAGCCTGACTAGCTAGCTTGGAGGTTTAAAACAGAGTAATAGTAGCTCAGTATTTGGCTCAAGGCAGTTTAAATGAATCTTAGACTTTCTGTATGGTTATTGGGGGAATTAGCTGGTTAAGGAATAACTACCACTATACTAATTTCATGAATCAATGTTAATATAATAATAATGCTATAGGAGTGTGAGAAGGTAAAAGTCAAAGGAGAAGAAAAGGCAAAGGTCAAAGGAGGAGCTGAGGAAGTAAGGCTAGAATGTGTTTTATGGGAGGGGTGAGGCATCCATCCAAAGTGAAGGGAGCAAAGGAAGTGAAGGTCAAAGGAGAAGGGGCCCCAGTGAGGAAAGTGAAGAGCTGTCCTTGTCTTGTGTCCATGTAGTATGAGGCTCTGGCGGCATGTGAATCTAAGGAAGGAGAAGCAGAGCTCTGACGTGGCATCACCAGACAGCAGCTGTTGAATATAATTACGTTTCTGGGCTCCTGAGTTTGAACACTTGGTCTTCGTTGGGAACATGGCTTCAGAAAATTGTAGAGTCTTCAGGAGGTAGAATCTTGCTGAAGTAAGTAGACACTAGAAGTGGGCCTTGCAGCTTTCTGACCACAAACCCATTGACCATCAGCTTTATTCTCTTCCCTCCAGGGTTTACCTGCCATGTTAGAGTGTATCCCTCCTCCCCAATTGTAAACAAAATAATTCTGCCCACCCTTTAAAGCAGCATTTTTGTTAGATGCTTGGTCATATAAATGAGGAAAGTGGTTAGTATAGGAAATAAAGCTACGTTTTGCACAAGGAATGGTATTGTTCAAATTAAAGACAGCCGAGACGGGAAAAATACACTAGAGGTTAGAAACAGCTGAGAAGAAAGATATGACATGAACCTTATGAACCTCAAGGAATGAGCAGTAGAGAGAGGTTGGCAGAAACAAAGCAGGGAGGACTGGTGAGACAGCTCAGCATGTAAAGGTGCTTGCGGCCAAGGCTGGTGACCTGAGTGTGACCACGAGGATCAACGTGGTGAAAGGAAACAACCAACTCCTGCACATTGTTCTCTGTCCTCCACAAGCACACTGTGATGTCTGCCCACACACGCACATGCAGATCTATAAGCACACATACACACACTAATAAAAACATTACAAAATAAACCCCAAGCAGGCAATTTTAGCTGATGTTTACACAAGGGTAGGGAGCTGGAAGATCACAGATTCCTACTAATGTGTTAGAGCTGTGGAAAACGGGCACGTGGTGGGCAGACGACATGGATGTAGGCATGTTGAACCAGAGTAGGTGCTGGGTTTCTAGATAATGAATGGCTACATCAGTATGAAGCCCAGGGTGAATCGAGTTAGAAATCAAAAGTCAGTAACCACCAGCATTTATAGCTGTTCAGGTAATTATAATGACACTTTATAGGGCAAATTACACATTTCCTACTATAATATTCTCTCTTCATCTGATTTAAAGGAAGTAAGTCCTTTACAGAATAATCGGCATTTTAGGAAAAGGAAAGTAAAATTAAACATTGAGAAATATAAACCCACTTTATCACTGAGCTTAGGATTGCTCATAGACACAAAATTTCCTCCGCAGCTGCTACCAGGTATGAAGTCATTTTAGTTATGAGAGATTTAATCAAAGGCCAACAACCAGGGAAATCGGATATAAGAGAATGAGATCTAAATTCCCTCTCTCTGAGTGGCTATTTACTACCAGTGACCCTGGGCTAGTGTTTTATCATGGCCACCTGTGGCTCAGCAGCTTGTCAATGATGTTTACAAGACACTGGAGCACAGCTAGCATTTCAGAGTCATCTGTGAGTGACAGTGACTTAGTCCTCTCAGTACCCTCCCCTAGACTAAAGCCAGCTCATGCCGGAAGACTTCCATACCCTGTGGGCTGGGTCTGTTCACACAGTAGCTGGCAGCAGCCTTCCGCTGTCCATTCCAGATGAAGCTCAGTGTACTCATAGTCTTTTTCCTGGGCCATATTGTGTTTGTTTAGTAAAATTTTCCTATACCCTATCTTGGTAGGGTGCTTATGACTTTTCCTTATGCTTGCTTTCTTGTAAGACACCATTTAAAGAATTATAGAATCTCAACCGTATCTGGATAACGTCTGCTATGGAATGAATGTTGGTATCATTCCTAAACCCATATATTGACATCTTAACCTGAAATGATATTATATCAGGAGCTGGGACTCACTTAAGATTGGATGTGGTCAGAATTGAACCTTCTTAATGCAACTACTATTCTTATAAACCAAGAGATTCCAAGCTTGCTTCTGCCCTCCTGTGTGAAGACAGCCAGGAGATAGATTTTCTCTGAACTAACCTTGTCAGTACCATGCTCTCAAGTTTGGAAACCAAGAGAATCAGGTGCCAATAAAAAACACAAGCGAACTTGAAGTGGTTCCAATTAATTTCTAGCTCCTACATATTCCTTTTTTTGAAGTATGTTTTTATTCTTTCAGAATTTCATAAACACATATGGTGCATTTTGATAAAATCCACCCTTCTTTATTCTTCTCTAATTGCTCTGACACAATTTTTCTTCCCAAATTCACAAACACTTTTTATTTTTATACTTTGATTTTTGTTTTTGAAAAGTGATTGAGTCCACTTAGTGTTGTCTGTGTGCACAGGAGTATAGGGCCATATACTAGGACTCTCTAATGGTATAAGTGATAGAATTAATTTTACATTAAAAGATGATTTATTAGACATCTAAACACTTACAGAATGTTTAGAGTTAGACATCTAATATTTACAGAATGTGGTCCAGGGAGTCCCACAATAGCTGTCTTATGGCAAAAGGCCAAGAATACAAGAATTGTTCAGCTCACAAAACTAGATATCTTAGCAGACCCAATCTAGCATTGGGGTCCTGGGCTAATCCCAGGGAACTACATTAGAAAGATTCATTCTACATTAGAAACCTGAAGAAACAGGATTTCATTCCAGAAGCAACAAGATAGATAAACTCTCTGGAGAGGATGAGGGCAAAACCCTAAGTTTCCTCCTTCTGTGTCCTGTTATTTGGGCTGCCACTAGAGAGTGTGGCCCAGATTTCAGATGAATCTTCCTGCTTCAAATACTGTTATTAAGAAAATTCTTCACATAACTGCACAGCTTTAACTGATTGCTGAGGTAGACAAGTTGACCGCCAAGATTAGCTGCCACAGATAGCCTCTCAGACCACCTCCCTGAAGAAAGAGGATTCTTTTCTCCTCTATCAGCCATCAAACTGCCACGAGGTCCTAGGCTCAGGGTATCACACCATGAACCCCTCCTACATGCTTACTAGGGTTTGGCTAGCTTGATCTTGTAAAGATCTTGTACATAGAGTCACAGCCACTGGAAGTTTCCATATGTGGCAGTGCTATTGATTGTTCAGCTGGGTGTCACCGCTGGCTCTCACAGTCTTGCTGTCTCCTCTGTCTTGATGATTCTTAGGCTTTGTGGAGAGGGGCCATGATAGAACTTTCTCATGTAGAGCTGCACACAGCACATCCTTACTCTTCCTCTCTGCATGGCAAACAGTGGTTGCTCTCTGCATTAGTCACCATTTACTGTAAAAAGAAGCTTCTTGAATGAGGATAGAGAGATACGCTATATATAAAGAGAAGAACTTATTGTCTCCTTTAAAGGAAACATGCTGGAAGACATTCAAGTACATGTGCTTCATACATTCAGTAAAATACTTTCTCTATCTCTCTCTTTCCACTCTCTCTCCTCTGTCTCTGTCTGTCTATGTCTCTGTCTCTCTGTCTCTCTCTGTCTCTATCTCTATGTCTCTCTTTGTATCCCTCCCCTCTCTCTCTGTCTCTCTCTCTCAAAGTTTCATGTAGCCATGTAGCCCAGGCTGTCTTGAATTTGCTATGTAGCCGAGGGTGACCTTAAACTTCTGATTGTTCTGTCTAAAGTTAGTTACAGGCATACACCACCTGAGTTTAATGGGGTCCTGAGAATTGAACTCAGCATTTTCTGATTGTTAGCTAAGCACCTTACCTACAGAACTACATCTTCAGTTAAAAAAACGCACTTTTTAAATTCCAGTGCTCTCCTTACCATGTTCATGCTGACAGATTAATGTGCTTCTTAGCCAATGCCCGACAATATACATTTTGAAAGGCAACTGTTCACAAAAGAGCCTAGTGACAGGAGCCCTTTCAATTCACAGTCATAATTTTCCTATTTGATAAAAATTCTCAGAAGCAAAGCAATCCTTGGCTACAAAAAATATTGATCTGTCTATGCACCACTGCACCATAATGGTTCTCAATTCTCCTTTGTGGCTCATGAAAATCCCTTTCATGACTTTATGGTGTAATCTATCTGCAGCAAGAAGAGACCCCACTTAATTCTTCCTTTGTTCAGAAGGCAAATCAGTGTGAGCCAGGTCGAGTGGATTAAAGAAGAAATAATAATGATTTCAATATATGTTCATAAATATCTGAGTTGGCTTTGGGGACAGGCCTTCCAAGTCTGAGAGTGTTAGTGGCAATGATTCTATTTAAGCCCCAGTATGCTCGCAGTAGGAGATACAGCTTCTCCTTGTTCTCCAGGGTAAGGAAGCACATGCAGAACTTTAACTTCTCCATGGCTGCATGGAAAGGCTACGACATAGCCAGACCTGGTCTAAAGAAGCCTCTAGACTAGAGTCCTCATCTGAGGGCATCCATACTGAGTCCTCATCTGAGGGCATCCATACTGAGTCCTCATCTGAGGGCATCCATACTGAGTCCTCATCTGAGGGCACCCATACTGAGTCCTCATCTGAGGGCATCCATACTGAGTCCTCATCTGAGGGCATCCATACTGAGTCCTCATCTGAGGGCATCTACACTGAGTCCTCATCTGAGGGCATCCATACTAAGTCAATATTTCACCCTTCTTGTGAAACTTTAAACTAGTTTTGCTAAAGAATTACATGTTTTTACTTTATCCTGAATTGTACATATTATATTGTCCAGATCATAAGCTTTTAATTTTAATATATTTATTTATTTTGTGTATGTGTTTGTGTGTGTGTGTGTGTGTGTGTGAGAGAGAGAGAGAGAGAGAGAGAGAGAGAGAGAGAGAGAGAGAGAGAGAGAGAGAGAGAGAGAGATGAGAGAGATGCTGGTGGCATGTGTATACCACAATGTGTGCATGGAGGTCAGAGGTCAGCTGTGGAAATCAGTTATCACTTCCTGCCGTGTTATTTGTGGGGTTAAGCACAGGCCACCAGGCTTATACTGAGTATCTTAACAGCTCTTCTGACTATAGCGTTGAGTATTTTGCAGATGCCATTTGTGGGTTATGAAACCCTGAAATTATAAATTATTCCTAACAGATTTATTGAGACCTTGATAAAATGGAGAAATGTGAGAAGCAGAAAGTGCTTGTTCCTCAATGTTCTTTAAAAGCGATGGGAACAGCGTGCTCTGGCAACAAGGATAGCCCTTCATAAGATCTGTCTGTAAAGCATTTTCTCAATTAGTGATGAGTGAGGGAGGGTACCGCTCATGGCGGGTGGTGCCATTCCTGGGTTGGTGGTCCTAGGTTCTATTAGAAATTGGACTGAGCAAGCCATAGAAAGCAAGCCAATAAGCTCCATGGGCTATGCATCAGCTCCTACCTCAGGTCCCAGCCCTGCTTGAATTCCTGTCCTGAGTTCCTCCAGGGATGGACTGTGGTCTGGAAGCATAAGCTGAATAAACCCTTTCCTCCCCAACCCTGACTAGGACACTTATCCAGAGTGTAAAAATTCACTTAAAATCATAAGCTTGATACTGATTATTCTTGTTTTTGTTTCTGTACCATGAAAAGTTTTATAAACAAAGAGCTGCACACCAAAGCCTCTGAAACAAAGCACGGCCTGATTGCATTAACTGTGCCAATCCTATTTGTTTTTGAATCCAGAATGAAGGCATTTTTACATCTTCATAGAGAGGGGAATGATACTTCTAGCACAATTTTTTACTTAGATTCTGATGTAAATCAAAGTAACCATTTTCTTTCCTGGCCTATCAAGATGCTATTTTTCCAATCTTATAATGTGTTTTCTAATAAGAACACAGTATCTATGGCAATGTGCTTTGTCATTTAGAGACCTCTTTCATTTCATTTATTTTGTCTTTTTCCTTTTAGATCTAGTTACAAAGAAAGTAGCTCCTTTCTTTGTTATGTCTTAGCTCTTAATTGCTTTATAGCAGAGATTTTCCACCCAAGGCAAGGGGTAATTTCATAACCCAGGAGATTTTCAAAATGTCTGGAGGTATTTTTTAATAGCCAAAATTGAGAACAACACTCTCTCTGTCTCTTTGTCTCTGTCTCTGTCTTTCTCTCTCTCTCTTTCTATGTATATATGTATATGTATACACACACATATATATGTGTATTTATACATATATGTATATATTTATATATATAGTGACACATACTTGATATTTCAGTACTGGAGAGCTGGAAACAGGCAGATCTCTAAAGCTCAATGAATAGACAAGTTAACCCACAAGGTTAACTACAACTTAGCAACAAGGCCAATGAGAGGCCTTGTCTCAAAGAGCAACATACATAGCATTAAGCAATAACAGCTGAACTTGTTCTGTGGCTTGCACAAACATGTACATGTACACATGTACAAGAGCACATGAACATAAATGTATGTGCATGTGTGTGTATGTGTGTGGATGTACATGCACACACACATAAACACACACACACGAAGGGGGATTTGAACTGGAATTCAGAAGGCTAAGTGAAAGATGGTGCCTTGATAAGTGTACCTTCATTGCACAGCATAGCTCCTCTATCAAAGAATTATCTGACCCTGAATTAATAGTGTCATCTTCAAGAATTTTGCCCTCAAGTTTTTGTCTACTACATGATAGCTGAACAATGAGCATGTTAAGTTTGACATGTGGCAAAGAGACTTAAGCAGTGATGAAGCAAATGTTATATTGATTGACATTTATTAAGGTAGAAATTAATATGACTGCCTGCAAAAGGTACAGAAGTATCCAAGGTAAAATAATACTCTTTCAAGACAAGCTTTCTTGCATTGCTCTGAAAAAGAAGACATTTGCTTTGGATGGACACTATAATAATATGATGACATTTCTAGAATTCTTCAAAATTTTCTTGTCCTTTTGTGTGTGTGTGTGTGTGTCTCCTTCTCTCTCATCCCTCTCTTCTTCTATCCCTCTCTCTCTCTCCCTCTCCCTCTCCCTCCCTCTCTCCCTCCCTCTCTCTCTCTCTCTCTCTCTCTCTCTCTCTCTCTCTTGCTTTCTGTAGTCTTTGAGAAATCTGACCAAATCATACACAGTAAGTGCAATTTCCCTCTATGAAATGCACTGACCTTTTCTGATGAAGTAGAGAATCTCGTAGAACAAGGTCTATGCTGTGAAGTCAGATTTGCATATGTGGTAGCTGGGTTCAGCAAATTCTTCTGGATTTTGACTTATATAATGGGTATCGATATGGATATTATGTGGGATGTAAGTATGATATTATTTCTTCCTCAGGAAGGAAAGATATGTTTTGAGGGAGGAGTCTCTTCCTACTCTGTCGTGGCCTGGTCAAGATAGGCCCTTTTATGTCTTATTTCTGGTTCAAAAGAAGTGTCAGTAATAGACAAATCTCTGGGCTTTAGAGGGAGCAGCTTAGGTAGGTAGAAATTTATGTTGGTTCTGACAGTCACAAACCAGGTTCCCACAATTTTGATGTGAATGGGATGAGTTATGGGTCTTGGAGATTCTACTGAAAGTTGGTGGTAGATGAGTTTCTCAGTTGTCATCCCAGCAAGGTATTAGTGACTTTTCACCACAAACACATGGTCTAGCTCAGACCTCATATTCCTATGAATGATATTCAGAATAAAAAGGGAATGGGTAGACTTAGCTATGTTTCTCAATGAAAGCAAATATCTCTCTGTTGGGCCAAAGCTACTGAGGCTTTTAATATGAATAGAAGCATTGCTGGATGTCAGTAGAGAATACAGTTGGTGTGGTATCTTGTGATACCTATGGAAATGTTAACTGTTGATAGGTACCTGCATGGTCCTTAGTACACCGTCAAGGCCTTTCCTGTGGCTTCTTGCCAGTTCTACTCGTGCTTCCTGTAGAGAGAATCTCTTGTGTACTGTATGGAAGCATCACTGGTCAATAAAAAGCTGGTGGCCTATTATCTGAGGCTGAAAGTGGGAGGTGGGAGTTCTGGTAGGGGGAAAGGAACTCTGGATAGAGTCTGGCCCATGAAGAGATTTGCCCCAAACTCTGAGGAGACAGGCACATGAAAGGGAAGAGAGGGATCCAGCTTTGTGGCCCCTTCATAGAATAGAATAAATGGGCTAAGTTAAGAGCTAGTCAGGTAACAAGCCGAAGTTTATGGCCTAAGCATTTATTTATAAAGAATTCATCTCAGAGTCATTAGTTCAGGAACAGGGACATGAGTGGAAAAGCCTGCATTACACTTACAGCACAGACAGCCCTCTGAGTTTGTGCAGAGTTTCCCCAGAATTATGTCCATATTCCTCTGAGAGCCTTTCTATCCCTTTTTCTCCAATGCTCAAGTTTCTTATGTAGACCCAAGGAACACTCTTTCTCTTCCCAAACTGTCTTCTTCCCTTTTTTCTTCATGTTTTCCACAATTGGATCCTGAAATTTCATTCTGTAGACCAGCACATCCATCAAAAACACAGTACAAAACAAAACAAAAACAAAGGAACAAAAAGCCAACACACAGTGCAAACTGTTAAGTATATGACCAGAAAATTCTTGTGCACACATCAAAGAAGTTCAGAAGAAATTAAATACACTTATTTAACCTAATGTCCCTCAAAGTAACATTTCAACTACTGTTTGAGTTTGGTTCCAGTAGGTTTATATGGGAAGAAGTTTTTATAAAACTGAAGCATGAGAATGTATATTAAATGTCCTTTATTTCCTACTACCTACTGGAAGCTATTGATTTTACTTCCCAGGACTGGTTCCAAGCTTCTCCTAGATATTTGTACCTTTTGTCCCTATGTTAGGTCAGATCTGCCTGCATTTTACCATTTGTTTGGGGAAGCAGAAAGAGTCTGAAAGTAAATGTACATAAATTAAAATAAAATCTAGCCTTTTTAAGGTTCTAGAATTTATAGAAATTTAAAAATAAGGGTCATGCCAGTAATATCTGATGATAATATATTGCCTTTTATGCCAAATTTGTATATATCATTTCAGAATAAAATCTGAATGTTATTCTACTTTGACTATAATAGTTTTTTAACAAAGAAATTAAACTCTTCATAAAGAAATTAAATTCAAGGTATTGATTGATGTAATTCTCTTACTTTGGTCTATTGTAGGCATTGACCTGCAATTTTCACAACCACAAGGTAACAGAGAATTATTGCACAGAATGTTCCCATGAAGTTGTCTATTTGGTGAGGTAAAAAATCATGCATGCTTTGTGAATTCCTTTCTGGTTATGTAGAACCAGGCAAGAAAAGGCTGATGGTGCAGAATTCCTATGTAACCTTGCGAGTGGTGTGGATATTAGCCAAACAGAGTCAGGAAGAAAAGGTCTTCGAGGCAGTCTATGGGTTGAGTGAAGTCTTCCACATAGTAGGAAGTATTATATAGTGGAAAATTACCAGCAGTTGGTATTGTTATGATTGAATTGTAAATTGAGGAAAAAGGGTGGCAACTGGGAGAAGTGAATTCAGAAAACCTGGAAGGGGTTGCTCAGACAGGGTTGTCCACCTGTTGAAGTGATATTGTCTCATCTTTATCAGATAGTATCCTGATATTTAAAATGTTTGATAATTCTCTTCATCTTTATATCAGAAGACCATGTAAATATCTCTCACTTAAATGTGAGAATCAGTTAAACATTTTATAATATAAAGAATATATAGTTATATACCCCCCCAAAAAAAACCAGACGATTAACTAGGGAGGTGGCTTGTAAGAAAACAACAGAGTGAGACTGAATGCTTTGCTTGAAGTTTGTAACTCTTGGATCAAGTTTGAAGAAGAGGACTTTATAAGTTACTCTTTCTCTGAGATGAATGCTTTTCCAAATTATTGCATCCAATGAACCAGATTCTTACCCACACCTAATGTCTGTGCTACCCTTCAGTAGAACCATTGTTCATTGAAACAGTTGGTGAATGACTTTGTGGATAGACCATCTTAATACACACATCATTTCATAAGTGAATATAACCTGTTCTCTGTGGGCTGAGAATAAAGTCACTCACTCAAGTCAAATAGTTTTGACCATAACAGGAAGTCTGTATCCAAAAATTGTGCCTACAATTCATTTCTTGGTGCAGCAAAACTGTCAACTCTCAGCTTAGCTATGATGGAGGTAAAATCCATTGGTGATGTGAGGGTCATTGAAGTACAGCTTTTATTACAATGAAATCCAATGTCTAAAAATTGTTCTTATTTTGGGCTTGTACCACAGAAAAAGCCAAGATTTTAAACTCTACTAAATACAAAACAAACCAAAAGACTTTATATATTTACGTTCATTTAAGAAAATACTAGTAATGATGTATTATTTTGAACTATACAGTTAATATGTTTGGAGTTATTTAAAATTTATATTGAGAAAAATGTTTTTCACTATTGCTGTAGATGAGCATCTACATAAGACTGTTAAATTGATTGTTCTTTTATATCAAAGAACTTTTATAATACTTTTTTATTGTTATAATATTTTATCAATTTTAAGGAATATGACAAAAAAGATATTGTAAGTATTGAAGGGGGGTCTCTAGGAGGAGTTGGGGTACAAAAGGGAAACAAGAATGTGATTTAATTCTACTTACTTAAAATATGTTTTTAAATGATAACAAATCAGATAAATTGAAATCATGTAACTTTTCTCATCATAATGCAGTAAAAGTTAAAAAAAGAGAAAAAAGAATTTTCATAAAATAAAATTCAGTGATTTGAAAAAAATAAATAAGCAAAAAAAAGAATATATAGGAGTCATCTTAAAGAAAATAATGTTGGTTTTACTGTATGTATATTTTAATATATCCTTATTAAGAAAATGATGAAATGATAAGAATCTTAAAGATAAAAAATTTGACTGTGTCAGCTCCATAAACAGGTCAATGGAGGTGTGTCATATTTATGGCTTAAATGCCAGGATAGTTTTACTGTTGTTCGATCTCAATTTTCTAAACTAAACAGCACTTTTCAGAAAAACAAAGTGCAATGTAAATGTATTCTTGGAAAAAATCAGCATGCATTAGGACGATATGGAAGGTGCTTTTTTATTATGATCAGAGCATGTGTGACACCTGCTCACTACTTGATATCCTTGGCCTTGGAGCTAATTGCATAGCCTCAGCTCATCACTATGACAGGAAGATAGTCACACAGACAAGAGCATCCAGCATCTCCAGTGAGGAGGACCATTGCTGTGAAGCATGGTGAGGAAAATTGCCAGAGAAACAATCATAAGGCAGAGGAGACAGTTACTTCCAGAATACCACTGACTTGGGTTCAAAGAACAGAAAATGAGGGCAAAGAGATTTAATCCATGGCTCCTACAATTGTCTATGGTGGTCCTGTATAGTTTGCATGAGGTTAGCACACCAGGGACAAACAGAATCACTTGAAGAGCCTTGAGAAAGCAAAGTAGTTAAGATGTGGCTGAATAGGTAGAGGGGAAGAGAGACTCAGCCAGAGACACAGATCCCTGCCCCACTGCTCTTGGAAACTGAGAAAATGTCCATAGTATAAACACAGAGGGCGTATGAGCATCTAGTTCTGGGTGATTCTAGCAATAAATGTGGGAGTGGGAGATGGTAACTGTACATATGTATATAAGTCTATGTAAGTGTATTAATTATATGCATATATAGCACACGTTATACAAGTAACATATTTAAACATGTATTGTATGTGTACTTACGTGCATATTAAATGTGAACACATATTATGTATACATGGATACAAATGGTTAAATTTGCCAACATAAATCTAGAGTGCAGCTGAAAGATCGCATAAAGTCAGCAGTCTAAGGCTAAAAACAAAGAGCATCTTCCTGTGAGAGCACAATCCATTGGCTGATTAGAAGATGGGTGAAGATTTGGAGGAAGAAGGTACCTAAGGGAAGGAAGTGCCAGAGGGACTTCCAGTGGAGCTTCAGAAGAAAAGCCTTCAAGATGGAAAGCTTGTTGCCAGTTGAAGTGTCGCCAGCAATGTTGGACAAAGAGGAAAGCGTGTGATGTGTTGTCTGAGATAATGCACACACATGCACATATGCAAACCAAGACTTGTGAGGGAAACTTTTATACACAGAACTGTCTTTACATAGAACTGATCTCTATGCAGGCAGATGCAGAGAATTTTATAGATATCTTATTGAACAAATCCTGGTATCAATGTACGTATTTGTTTACATTCCTATAAACCCACAAATATTTAATTAGAAATGGGAGATTGTATGAAGGATTACGTTTGCACCTTTAAAACAGTATAGTATAGGTATATTGTACTGAGTAATACTTATGAGTTTGAAAGCAACTTATTTATATATTTTCTCTGGACATTTTAATTTTTTTTCAAGACAAGGTTTCTGTGTGTAACCCTGGCTGTCCTGGAACTCACTCTGGAGACCAGGCTGGCCTTGAACTCAGAAATCCACCTGCCTCTGCCTCCTACATGCTGGGATTAAAGGCATGTGCCACCACTGCCTGCTTCTCTGGATATTTTAGAATTTTAATCTTTATAAGAAATTCAATTTTTTTTAACTTCTGCTTTCCTCAGAAATAAAACCATTCTATTCAATTGTATAACCAGAAAATGGAGTAAGATTTTCCCTCACACACATACTGTACTGAGAAACAATTTTCTTTCAAATGGGTCCAGTTGATTTTTCTGGAAACACATGCTTAGTTTGAAGGGCATAAAGTCAATTTAGAGAATTCTGGCCCTTTTATGGCTGTAACTATATAGTGGCCAATATCATGACTCCCATTTTTCAGAAGGAGCTCTAGATGCCTGGGGAATTAAATGGTTTGCATAGTGCCTAGGAAACACAACGCATTTGCCAACAATTTATTGGGCTCCTATAGTACTTAACTAAGCCTGGAATGAGTTGGACTTGGGGTATGTGTAAGTCAAAGATAAGAGACAAGATCACACAAACTCTTTCCTTGCTATTAGGTCTTCCAGCTATGGAGAAATGCCAAGTTCACAGAAATCAGTTTGGAAATTTAGTGTCAAATGTCATTAGCACTAAGACTCCTCATGTATTTGGTTTGGTTCATCATGATGAATATCAACTAGAATAAGCTTAAATGCTTCCCTGCAGGGAAAAAGATTCAACTTGTAAAACTTGATAATTTGAATATCCCTGAAGACAGTCTCAACATGATGTACTTGACACTCAAGAGTTAGGCCTTTCTAATGCCTTCCTGGAACAAAAACCCAAATAGCTGCTGAATCATGCTGGCACTCAAGGTTTTCCTCAGTCATGCCCCATTTTTAAGAAGAAATTGCTATTCAATAAAAGAAGGGGTGTTTTTTAATTTACAGGCAATATTCAAATTTCATAAAGTTTTCTGTTCTTGATGAGATCATTACTTGCAAGTAAAACCTTACCTTTCACACTTCAATTTCTGAGTATTAAGTACAAATGCAAAAATCTCCAGGTCATCATAAAGATCAACAAAAATGGGTTCCATCATCTTTACTAATGCTCCAGAACAAACTGGTCCTTGAATATGAGACCTGGCCAAAGGAGGTCATGGACAGAATAGACAGACATATCCAGGAAGACACAGAGTGGAATACATAGGACCCCAAGTGACTGAGTGGTACTCTAGTCAGCAACAAAACCAAACAGATCCAATAAATGAAGTCAGAAACAGACAGAGACAGACAGACAGACACAGATACAGTCTCTCCTATCATCTATCTATCTATCTATCTATCTATCTATCTATCTATCTATCTATCTATCTATCTATCTATCATCTATCTAATTTCATCCAAAACTGAAAGAAGGTGCTTTATCTTAGGCAGATTTCTAGAATCAGACTTTATATGTAAGGCTCCTGCACTCTAGGCATTGGGGACATTGCTCAGTGAAAACCAGGCAGGGTTCCTAATGAGCCTATGCATCCGTCTTTGTGCTATTTCCCCAGCAGACCATACAAATGGAGGCTTATGCAGCCAGGTGTCAGATACACAAAATGAGCCCAAAATATGATCTTTTTCTCAGTTCCTTGGATTTTACACTCTACTCCCCCTGTCTTGGAATGACAACTTGGGAAGCCCCCAGATTAAAATTTTACATATAACATGATGCTTATAGGATAATATTTAAGATGTGCTAGTATGTCACTTGTACATATATTATTAAAAGGCCCTGGTTGTCACATCGATCGTTTAGATATTATACCACAATAAACTTCTACCAACCTTGCTTCACCATGAAGTAAATTTTACTTGTGCAGAATGGGCAGTTCACAATGAAAATAAAAACAGTTCAGTCAGTTGTATTAAATGTTGTTAGAGTGTGTTCCCTTCATGTACACACCCAAGGACAGGACACACTAGCTGCCTAGTCCATAGTAGAACAGGTCTGTTGGGAATTCAAACAGCCAGTGAATTAAACCAGAGATCCCACAGCAAGGTGAGAGATCAAATCTTGGGTTCAGACTCCATCTTAGGGAACCCGACCTTAGATCAACCTCTCTAACACCAGTTTCTAGGTTACTCCCCAACAACCTGAGTCTTCAGGTTACTCCCCAACAAACTTGAATCTAGTCTTAGTTACCTCCAGGTTACAAGCCTGCCTCTGGCACTTCACTTCCTAACAATCACCAGTCAGGAGGAAAGCAGACACTGTTTATGGTTTGGCTCCCAACCCCAGTCAATTATTTTAAAGGATAACAACATTCCACCACAGCCCCCAATCTGATCTGTACCAGGTAGAAAGTCCCTTGCTTGCTTACCATTTCCTATACTACCTTCTCTGGCTGCAAGGTCAGGGCTTCACTCCTTCCCCCTCCTGCTGTGTCAGAGAAGGCAGCTTAATCCAAGCTTTGCTTTGGTCCTTTGGGGTTAAGGAAACAGGCACAAGAAAGGTAAAAACCTGTATGGAGCATTTTGAAGTTGAAAGTTCTGTTGAACGGTTGCTGTGAATGAGATATCTGTATCCCCTCATCCATTTGCACATTAAGCCTGTCTGTCAGTGTGATGATATTTGTAAGTCAGGGTAACTGACTTACAGGGTTAGATGAAGTCATGAGTTTGTGGGTCTCTGGTTGGATCAGGAGACAAGCTGCAGAACATCTCTCTCTCTCTCTCTCTCTCTCTCTCTCTCTCTCCCTCCCCCTCTCACCCTCTCCCCCTCTCTC